>NW_026697861.1:0-63845 GCF_030435755.1 Ochotona princeps | reverse complement strand
TTAGTGCCCTTTGAGTGCCTAGGACTGAAATGAGCCTTGGTGAGCATCCCACACAAACGAATGCTCCACATGCGGGTTTCACATGCCACCAACTCCACATTCACAGGCAACTTCAGCGCCACAGCTGTTTTCAGATAGCCCTCAATGCAAAGGCTCTAGACGCAAATATTGGTGTGAGAGCTAATTCAATCAAGGAAACACTGCATGTTGGTGAAGGGCATATTGAAGAAGGCTCAGCCTAGTGGTTCTTGTGGGAGAACAACTCCATTTGGCTCACTAACTTCACATACCATCAGGCTTCCAAGCAGCTCTCAAGGAAACTCAGTTTTCACACTCTATGCTTAGTGCCCTTTGAGTGCATTATCTAGGAATGAACCTGGTAGAGCATCCCACACAAACGAATGCTCCACATGCGGGTTTCACATGCCACCAACTCCACATTCACAGGCAACTTCAGCGCCACAGCCGTTTTCAGATAGCCCTCAATGCAAAGGCTCTAGACGCAAATATTGGTGTGAGAGCTAATTCAATCAAGGAAACACTGCATGTTGGTGAAGGGCATATTGAAGAAGGATCAGCCAAGTGGTTCTTGTGGGAGAACAACTCCATTTGTCTCACTAACTTCACACACCATCAGGCTTCCAAGCAGCTCTCAAGGAAACTCAGTTTTCACACTCTATGCTTAGTGACCTTTGAGTGCCTAGGACTGAAATGAGGCTTGGTGAGCATCCCACACAAACGAATGCTCCACATGCGGGTTTCACATGCCACCAACTCCACATTCACAGGCAACTTCAGCGCCACAGCCGTTTTCAGATAGCCTTCAATGCAAAGGCTCTAGACGCAAATATTGGTGTGAGAGCTAATTCAATCAAGGAAACACTGCATGTTGGTGAAGGGCATATTGAAGAAGGATCAGCCGAGTGGTTCTTGTGGGAGAACAACTCCATTTGGCTCACTAACTTCACACACCATCAGGCTTCCAAGCAGATCTCAAGGAAACTCAGTTTTCACACTCTATGCTTAGTGCCCTTTGAGTGCATTATCTAGGAATGAACCTGGTAGAGCATCCCACACAAACGAATGCTCCCCATGGGGTTTCACATGCCACCAACTCCACATTCACAGGCAACTTCAGCGCCACAGCCGTTTTCAGATAGCTCTCAATGCAAAGGCTCTAGACGCAAATATTGGTGTGAGAGCTAATTCAATCAAGGAAACACTGCATGTTGGTGAAGGGCATATTGAAGAAGGATCAGCCAAGTGGTTCTTGTGGGAGAACAACTCCATTTGTCTCACTAACTTCACACACCATCAGGCTTCCAAGCAGCTCTCAAGGAAACTCAGTTTTCACACTCTATGCTTAGTGCCCTTTGAGTGCCTAGGACTGAAATGAGGCTTGGTGAGCATCCCACACAAACGAATGCTCCACATGCGGGTTTCACATGCCACCAACTCCACATTCACAGGCAACTTCAGCGCCACGGCCGTTTTCAGATAGCCTTCAATGCAAAGGCTCTAGACGCAAATATTGGTGTGAGAGCTAATTCAATCAAGGAAACACTGCATGTTGGTGAAGGGCATATTGAAGAAGGATCAGCCGAGTGGTTCTTGTGGGAGAACAACTCCATTTGGCTCACTAACTTCACACACCATCAGGCTTCCAAGCAGATCTCAAGGAAACTCAGTTTTCACACTCTATGCTTAGTGCCCTTTGAGTGCATTATCTAGGAATGAACCTGGTAGAGCATCCCACACAAACGAATGCTCCCCATGGGGTTTCACATGCCACCAACTCCACATTCACAGGCAACTTCAGCGCCACAGCCGTTTTCAGATAGCTCTCAATGCAAAGGCTCTCGACGCAAATATTGGTCTGAGAGCTAATTCAATCAAGGAAACACTGCATGTTGGTGAAGGGCATATTGAAGAAGGCTCAGCCGAGTGGTTCTTGTGGGAGAACAACTGCATCTGGCTCACTAACTTCACACACCATCAGGCTTCCAAGCAGCTCTCAAGGAAACTCAGTTTTCACACTCTATGCTTAGTGCCCTTTGAGTGCATTATCTAGGAATGAACCTGGTAGAGCATCGCACACAAACGAATGCTCCACATGCGGGTTTCACATGCCACCAACTCCACATTCACAGGCAACTTCAGCGCCACAGCCGTTTTCAGATAGCCCTCAATGCAAAGGCTCTAGATGCAAATATTGGTGTGAGAGCTAATTCAATCAAGGAAACATTGCATGTTGGTGAAGGGCATACTGAAGAAGGATCAGCCGAGTGGTTCTTGTGGGAGAACAACTCCATTTGGCTCACTAACTTCACACACCATCAGGCTTCCAAGCAGCTCTCACGGAATCTCAGTTTTCACACTCTATGCTTAGTGCACTTTGAGTTTCAGGGACTGAAATGAAGCTTGGTGAGCATCCCACACAAACGAATGCTCCACATGCGGGTTTCACATGCCACCAACTCCACATTCACAGGCAACTTCAGCGCCACAGCCGTTTTCAGATAGCCCTCAATGCAAAGGCTCTAGACGCAAATATTGGTGTGAGAGCTAATTCAATCAAGGAAACACTGCATGTTGGTGAAGGGCATATTGAAGAAGGATCAGCCGAGTGGTTCTTGTGGGAGAACAACTGCATTTGGCTCACTAACTTCACATACCATCAGGCTTCCAAGCAGCTCTCAAGGAAACTCAGTTTTCACACTCTATGCTTAATGCCCTTTGAGTTTCTGGGACTGAAATGAAGCTTGGTGAGCATCCCACACAAACGAATGCTCCACATGCGGGTTTCACATGCCACCAAATCCACATTCACTGGCAACTTCAGCGCCACAGCCGTTTTCAGATAGCCCTCAATGCAAAGGCTCTAGACGCAAATATTGGTGTGAGAGCTAATTCAATCAAGGAAACACTGCATGTTGGTGAAGGGCATATTGAAGAAGGATCAGCCGAGTGGTTCTTGTGGGAGAACAACTCCATTTGTCTAACTAACTTCACACACCATCAGGCTTCCAAGCAGCTCTCAAGGAAACACAGTTTTCACACTCTATGCTTAGTGACCTTTGAGTGCCTAGGACTGAAATGAGGCTTGGTGAGCATCCCACACAAACGAATGCTCCACATGCGGGTTTCACATGCCACCAACTCCACATTCACAGGCAACTTCAGCGCCACAGCCGTTTTCAGATAGCCCTCAATGCAAAGGCTCTAGACGCAAATATTGGTGTGAGAGCTAATTCAATCAAGGAAACACTGCATGTTGGTGAAGGGCATATTGAAGAAGGATCAGCCGAGTGGTTCTTGTGGGAGAACAACTCCATTTGGCTCACTGACTTCACACACCATCAGGCTTCCAAGCAGCTCTCAAGGAAACTCAGTTTTCACACTCTATGCTTAGTGCCCTTTGAGTGCATTATCTAGGAATGAACCTGGTAGAGCATCCCACACAAACGAATGCTCCACATGCGGGTTTCACATGCCACCAACTCCACATTCACAGGCAACTTCAGCGCCACAGCCGTTTTCACATAGCCCTCAATGCAAAGGCTCTAGACGCAAATATTGGTGTGAGAGCTAATTCAATCAAGGAAACACTGCATGTTGGTGAAGGGCATATTGAAGAAGGATCAGCCGAGTGGTTCTTGTGGGAGAACAACTCCATTTGGCTCACTAACTTCACACACCATCAGATTCTAAGAAGCTCTCAAGGAAACTCAGTTTTCACACTCTATGCTTAGTGCCCTTTGAGTGCATTATCTAGGAATGAACCTGGTAGAGCATCGCACACAAACGAATGCTCCACATGCGGGTTTCACATGCCACCAACTCCACATTCACAGGCAACTTCAGCGCCACAGCCGTTTTCAGATAGCCCTCAATGCAAAGGCTCTAGACGCAAATATTGGTGTGAGAGCTAATTCAATCAAGGAAACACTGCATGTTGGTGAAGGGCATATTGAAGAAGGATCAGCCGAGTGGTTCTTGTGGGAGAACAACTCCATTTGGCTCACTAACTTCACACACCATCAGATTCCAAGAAGCTCTCAAGGAAACTCAGTTTTCACACTCTATGCTTAGTGCCCTTTGAGTGCCTAGGACTGAAATGAGGCTTGGTGAGCATCCCACACCAACGAATGCTCCACATGCGGGTTTCACATGCCACCAACTCCACATTCACAGGCAACTTCAGCGCCACAGCCGTTTTCAGATAGCCCTCAATGCAAAGGCTCTAGACGCAAATATTGGTGTGAGAGCTAATTCAATCAAGGAAACACTGCATGTTGGTGAAGGGCATATTGAAGAAGGATCAGCCGAGTGGTTCTTGTGGGAGAACAACTCCATTTGCCTCACTAACTTCACACACCATCAGGCTTCCAAGCAGCTCTCAAGGAAACTCAGTTTTCACACTCCATGCTTAGTGCCCTTTGAGTGCATTATCTAGGAATGAACCTGGTAGAGCATCCCACACAAACGAATGCTCCACATGCGGGTTTCACATGCCACCAACTCCACATTCACAGGCAACTTCAGCGCCACAGCCGTTTTCAGATAGCCCTCAATGCAAAGGCTCTAGACGCAAATATTGGTGTGAGAGCTAATTCAATCAAGGAAACACTGCATGTTGGTGAAGGGCATATTGAAGAAGGATCAGCCGAGTGGTTCTTGTGGGAGAACAACTCCATTTGGCTCACTAACTTCACACACCATCAGATTCTAAGAAGCTCTCAAGGAAACTCAGTTTTCACACTCTATGCTTAGTGCCCTTTGAGTGCATTATCTAGGAATGAACCTGGTAGAGCATCGCTCACAAACGAATGCTCCACATGCGGGTTTCACATGCCACCAACTCCACATTCACAGGCAACTTCAGCGCCACAGCCGTTTTCATATAGCCCTCAATGCAAAGGCTCTAGACGCAAATATTGGTGTGAGAGCTAATTCAATCAAGGAAACACTGCATGTTGGTGAAGGGCATATTGAAGAAGGATCAGCCAAGTGGTTCTTGTGGGAGAACAACTCCATTTGGCTCACTAACTTCACACACCATCAGGCTTCCAAGCAGCTCTCAAGGAAACTCAGTTTTCACACTCTATGCTTAGTGCCCTTTGAGTGCCTAGGACTGAAATGAGGCTTGGTGAGCATCCCACACAAACGAATGCTCCACATGCGGGTTTCACATGCCACCAACTCCACATTCACAGGCAACTTCAGCGCCACAGCCGTTTTCAGATAACCCTCAATGCAAAGGCTCTCGACCCAAATATTGGTGTGAGAGCTAATTCAATCAAGGAAACACTGCATGTTGGTGAAGGGCATATTGAAGAAGGCTCAGCCTAGTGGTTCTTGTGGGAGAACAACTCCATTTGGCTCACTAACTTCACACACCATCAGATTCTAAGAAGCTCTCAAGGAAACTCAGTTTTCACACTCTATGCTTAGTGCACTTTGAGTGCATTATCTAGGAATGAACCTGGTAGAGCATCCCACACCAACGAATGCTCCACATGCGGGTTTCACATGCCACCAACTCCACATTCACAGGCAACTTCAGCGCCACAGCCGTTTTCAGATAGCCCTCAATGCAAAGGCTCTAGACGCAAATATTGGTGTGAGAGCTAATTCAATCAAGGAAACACTGCATGTTGGTGAAGGTCATATTGAAGAAGGCTCAGCCGAGTGGTTCTTGTGGGAGAACAACTCCATTTGGCTCACTAACTTCACACACCATCAGCCTTCCAAGCAGCTCTCAAGGAAACTCAGTTTTCACACTCTGTGCTTAGTGACCTTTGAGTGCCTAGGACTGAAATGAGGCTTGGTGAGCATGCCACACAAACGAATGCTCCACATGCGGGTTTCACATGCCACCAACTCCACATTCACAGGCAACTTCAGCGCCAAAGCCGTTTTCAGATAGCCCTCAATGCAAAGGCTCTAGACGCAAATATTGGTGTGAGAGCTAATTCAATCAAGGAAACACTGCATGTTAGCGAAGGGCATATTGAAGAAGGATCAGCCGAGTGGTTCTTGTGGGAGAACAACTCCATTTGGCTCACTAACTTCACATACCATCAGCCTTCCAAGCAGCTCTCAAGGAAACTCAGTTTTCACACTCTATGCTTAGTGCCCTTTGAGTGCCTAGGACTGAAATGAATCTTGGTGAGCATCCCACACAAACGAATGCTCCACATGCGGGTTTCACATGCCACCAACTCCACATTCACAGGTAACTTCAGCGCCACAGCCGTTTTCAGATAGCCCTCAATGCAAAGGCTCTAGACGCAAATATTGGTGTGAGAGCTAATTCAATCAAGGAAACACTGCATGTTGGTGAAGGGCATATTGAAGAAGGATCAGCCGAGTGGTTCTTGTGGGAGAACAACTCCATTTGGCTCACTAACTTCACACACCATCAGATTCCAAGAAGCTCTCAAGGAAACTCAGTTTTCACACTCTATGCTTAGTGCCCTTTGAGTGCATTATCTAGGAATGAACCGGGTAGAGCATCGCACACAAATGAATGCTCCACATGCGGGTTTCACATGCCACCAACTCCACACTCACAGGCAACTTCAGCGCCACAGCCGTTTTCAGATAGCCCTCAATGCAAAGGCTCTAGACGCAAATATTGGTGTGAGAGCTAATTCAATCAAGGAAACACTGCATGTTGATGAAGGGCATATTGAAGAAGGATCAGCCGAGTGGTTCTTGTGGGAGAACAACTCTTTTTGCCTCACTAACTTCAGACACCATCAGGCTTCCAAGCAGCTCTCAAGGAAACTCAGATTTGATACTCTATGCTTAGTGCACTTTGAGTGCCTAGGACTGAAATGAAGCTTGGTGAGCATCCCACACAAACGAATGCTCCACATGCGGGTTGCACATGCCACCAACTCCACATTCACAGGCAACTTCAGCGCCACAGTCGTTTTCAGATAGCCCTCAATGCAAAGGCACTAGACGCAAATATTGGTGTGAGAGCTAATTCAATCAAGGAAACACTGCATGTTTGCATGTTGGTGAAGGGCATATTGAAGAAGGATCAGCCGAGTGGTTCTTGTGGGAGAACAACTCCATTTGGCTCACTAACTTCACACACCATCAGGCTTCCAAGCAGCTCTTAAGGAAACTCAGTTTTCACACTCTATGCTTAATGCCCTTTGAGTGTCTAGGACTGAAATGAATCTTGGTGAGCATCGCACACAAACGAATGCTCCACATGCGGGTTTCACATGCCACCAACTCCACATTCACAGGCAACTTCAGCGCCACAGCCGTTTTCAGATAGCCTTCAATGCAAAGGCTCTAGACGCAAATATTGGTGTGAGAGCTAATTCAATCAAGGAAACACTGCATGTTGGTGAAGGGCATATTGAAGAAGGATCAGCCGAGTGGTTCTTGTGGGAGAACAACTCCATTTGGCTCACTAACTTCACACACCATCAGGCTTCCAAGCAGCTCTCAAGGAAACTCAGTTTTCACACTCTATGCTTAGTGACCTTTGAGTGCATTATCTAGGAATGAACCTGGTAGAGAATCCCGCACAAACGAATGCTCCACATGCGGGTTTCACATGCCACCAACTCCACATCCACAGGAAACTTCAGCGCCACAGCCGTTTTCAGATAGCCCTCAATGCAAAGGCTCTAGACGCAAATATTGGTGTGAGAGCTAATTCAATCAAGGAAACACTGCATGTTGGTGAAGGGCATATTGAAGAAGGATCGGCTGAGTGGTTCTTGTGGGAGAACAACTCCATTTGGCTCACTAACTTCACACACCATCAGGCTTCCAAGCAGCTCTCAAGGAAACTCAGTTTTCACACTCTATGCTTAGTGCCCTTTGAGTGCATTATCTAGGAATGAACCTGGTAGAGCATCGCTCACAAACGAATGCTCCACATGCGGGTTTCACATGCCACCAACTCAACATTCACAGGCAACTTCAGCGCCACAGCCTTTTGCTGATAGCTCTCAATGCAAAGGCTCTAGACGCAAATATTGGTGTGAGAGCTAATTCAATCAAGGAAACACTGCATGTTGGTGAAGGGCATATTGAAGAAGGATCAGCCGAGTGGTTCTTGTGGGAGAACAACTCCATTTGGCTCACTAACTTCACACACCATCAGGCTTCCAAGCAGCTCTCAAGGAAACTCAGTTTTCACACTCTATGCTTAGTGCCCTTTGAGTGCATTATCTAGGAATGAACCTGGTAGAGCATCCCACACAAACGAATGCTCCACATGCGGGTTTCACATGCCACCAACTCCACATTCACAGGCAACTTCAGCGCCACAGCCGTTTTCAGATAGCCCTCAATGCAAAGGCTCTAGACGCAAATATTGGTGTGAGAGCTAATTCAATCAAGGAAGCACTGCATGTTGGTGAAGGGCATATTGAAGAAGGATCAGCCGAGTGGTTCTTGTGGGAGAACAACTCCATTTGGCTCACTAACTTCACACACCATCAGGCTTCCAAGCAGCTCTCAAGGAAACTCAGTTTTCACACTCTATGCTTAATGCCCTTTGAGTGTCTAGGACGGAAATGCATCTTGGTGAGCAACCCAAACAAACGAATGCTCCACATGCGGGTTTCACATGCCACCAACTCCACGTTCACAGGCAACTTCAGCGCCACAGCCGTTTTCAGATAGCCTTCAATGCAAAGGCTCTAGACGCAAATATTGGTGTGAGAGCTAATTCAATCAAGGAAACACTGCATGTTGGTGAAGGGCATATTGAGGAAGGATCAACCGAGTGGTTCTTGTAGTAGAACAACTCCATTTGGCTCACTAACTTCACACACCATCAGGCTTCCAAGCAGCTCTCAAGGAAACTCAGTTTTCACACTCTATGCTTAGTGCCCTTTGAGTGCTTTATCTAGGAATGAACCTGGTAGAGAATCCCGCACAAACGAATGCTCCACATGCGGGTTTCACATGCCACCAACTCCACATTCACAGGCAACTTCAGCGCCACAGCCGTTTTCAGATAGCCCTCAATGCAAAGGCTCTAGACGCAAATATTTGTGTGAGAGCTAATTCAATCAAGGAAACACTGCATGTTGGTGAAGGGCATATTGAAGAAGGATCGGCTGAGTGGTTCTTGTGGGAGAACAACTCCATTTGGCTCACTAACTTCACACACCATCAGGCTTCCAAGCAGCTCTCAAGGAAACTCAGTTTTCACACTCTATGCTTAGTGCCCTTTGAGTGCATTATCTAGGAATGAACCTGGTAGAGCATCGCTCACAAACGAATGCTCCACATGCGGGTTTCACATGCCACCAACTCCACATTCACAGACAACTTCAGCGCCACAGCCTTTTGCTGATAGCTCTCAATGCAAAGGCTCTAGACGCAAATATTGGTGTGAGAGCTAATTCAATCAAGGAAACACTGCATGTTGGTGAAGGGCATATTGAAGAAGGATCAGCCGAGTGGTTCTTGTGGGAGAACAACTCCATTTGGCTCACTAACTTCACACACCATCAGGCTTCCAAGCAGCTCTCAAGGAAACTCAGTTTTCACACTCTATGCTTAGTGCCCTTTGAGTGCATTATCTAGGAATGAACCTGGTAGAGCATCCCACACAAACGAATGCTCCACATGCGGGTTTCACATGCCACCAACTCCACATTCACAGGCAACTTCAGCGCCACAGCCGTTTTCAGATAGCCCTCAATGCAAAGGCTCTAGACGCAAATATTGGTGTGAGAGCTAATTCAATCAAGGAAACACTGCATGTTAGCGAAGGGCATATTGAAGAAGGATCAGCCGAGTGGTTCTTGTGGGAGAACAACTCCATTTGGCTCACTAACTTCACACACCATCAGGCTTCCAAGCAGCTCTCAAGGAAACTCAGTTTTCACACTCTATGCTTAGTGCCCTTTGAGTGCATTATCTAGGAATGAACCTGGTAGAGCATCCCACACAAACGAATGCTCCACATGCGGGTTTCACATGCCACCAACTCCACATTCACAGGCAACTTCAGCGCCACAGCCGTTTTCAGATAGCCCTCAATGCAAAGGCTCTAGACGCAAATATTGGTGTGAGAGCTAATTCAATCAAGGAAACACTGCATGTTTGCATGTTGGTGAAGGGCATATTGAAGAAGGCTCAGCCGAGTGGTTCTTGTGGGAGAACAACTCCATTTGGCTCACTAACTTCACACACCATCAGGCTTCCAAGCAGCTCTCAAGGAAACTCAGTTTTCACACTCTATGCTTAATGCCCTTTGAGTGTCTAGGACGGAAATGCATCTTGGTGAGCAACCCAAACAAACGAATGCTCCACATGCGGGTTTCACATGCCACCAACTCCACGTTCACAGGCAACTTCAGCGCCACAGCCGTTTTCAGATAGCCTTCAATGCAAAGGCTCTAGACGCAAATATTGGTGTGAGAGCTAATTCAATCAAGGAAACACTGCATGTTGGTGAAGGGCATATTGAGGAAGGATCAACCGAGTGGTTCTTGTAGGAGAACAACTCCATTTGGCTCACTAACTTCACACACCATCAGGCTTCCAAGCAGCTCTCAAGGAAACTCAGTTTTCACACTCTATGCTTAGTGCCCTTTGAGTGCATTATCTAGGAATGAACCTGGTAGAGAATCCTGCACAAACGAATGCTCCACATGCGGGTTTCACATGCCACCAACTCCACATTCACAGGCAACTTCAGCGCCACAGCCGTTTTCAGATAGCCCTCAATGCAAAGGCTCTAGACGCAAATATTGGTGTGAGAGCTAATTCAATCAAGGAAACACTGCATGTTGGTGAAGGGCATATTGATAAAGGATCAGTCCAGTGGTTCTTGTGGGAGAACAACTCCATTTGGCTCACTAACTTCACACACCATCAGGCTTCCAAGCAGCTCTCAAGGAAACTCAGTTTTCACACTCTATGCTTAGTGCCCTTTGAGTGCATTATCTAGGAGTCAACCTGGTAGAGCATCCCACACAAACGAATGCTCCCCATGGGGTTTCACATGCCACCAACTCCACATTCACAGGCAACTTCAGCGCCACAGCCGTTTTCAGATAGCCCTCAATGCAAAGGCTCTAGACGCAAATATTGGTGTGAGAGCTAATTCAATCAAGGAAACACTGCATGTTGGTGAAGGGCATATTGAAGAAGGATCAGCCAAGTGCTTCTTGTGGGAGAACAACTCCATTTGGCTCACTAACTTCACACACCATCAGGCTTCCAAGCAGCTATCAAGGAAACTCAGTTTTCACACTCTATGCTTAGTGCCCTTTGAGTGCCTAGGACTGAAATGAGCCTTGGTGAGCATCCCACACAAACGAATGCTCCACATGCGGGTTTCACATGCCACCAACTCCACATTCACAGGCAACTTCAGCGCCACAGCCGTTTTCAGATAGCCCTCAATGCAAAGGCTCTAGACGCAAATATTGGTGTGAGAGCTAATTCAATCAAGGAAACACTGCATGTTGGTGAAGGGCATATTGAAGAAGGATCAGCCAAGTGGTTCTTGTGGGAGAACAACTCCATTTGTCTCACTAACTTCACACACCATCAGGCTTCCAAGCAGCTCTCAAGGAAACTCAGTTTTCACACTCTATGCTTAGTGCCCTTTGAGTGCCTAGGACTGAAATGAGGCTTGGTGAGCATCCCACACAAACGAATGCTCCACATGCGGGTTTCACATGCCACCAACTCCACATTCACAGGCAACTTCAGCGCCACGGCCGTTTTCAGATAGCCTTCAATGCAAAGGCTCTAGACGCAAATATTGGTGTGAGAGCTAATTCAATCAAGGAAACACTGCATGTTGGTGAAGGGCATATTGAAGAAGGATCAGCCGAGTGGTTCTTGTGGGAGAACAACTCCATTTGGCTCACTAACTTCACACACCATCAGGCTTCCAAGCAGATCTCAAGGAAACTCAGTTTTCACACTCTATGCTTAGTGCCCTTTGAGTGCATTATCTAGGAATGAACCTGGTAGAGCATCCCACACAAACGAATGCTCCCCATGGGGTTTCACATGCCACCAACTCCACATTCACAGGCAACTTCAGCGCCACAGCCGTTTTCAGATAGCTCTCAATGCAAAGGCTCTCGACGCAAATATTGGTCTGAGAGCTAATTCAATCAAGGAAACACTGCATGTTGGTGAAGGGCATATTGAAGAAGGCTCAGCCGAGTGGTTCTTGTGGGAGAACAACTGCATCTGGCTCACTAACTTCACACACCATCAGGCTTCCAAGCAGCTCTCAAGGAAACTCAGTTTTCACACTCTATGCTTAGTGCCCTTTGAGTGCATTATCTAGGAATGAACCTGGTAGAGCATCGCACACAAACGAATGCTCCACATGCGGGTTTCACATGCCACCAACTCCACATTCACAGGCAACTTCAGCGCCACAGCCGTTTTCAGATAGCCCTCAATGCAAAGGCTCTAGATGCAAATATTGGTGTGAGAGCTAATTCAATCAAGGAAACATTGCATGTTGGTGAAGGGCATACTGAAGAAGGATCAGCCGAGTGGTTCTTGTGGGAGAACAACTCCATTTGGCTCACTAACTTCACACACCATCAGGCTTCCAAGCAGCTCTCACGGAATCTCAGTTTTCACACTCTATGCTTAGTGCACTTTGAGTTTCAGGGACTGAAATGAAGCTTGGTGAGCATCCCACACAAACGAATGCTCCACATGCGGGTTTCACATGCCACCAACTCCACATTCACAGGCAACTTCAGCGCCACAGCCGTTTTCAGATAGCCCTCAATGCAAAGGCTCTAGACGCAAATATTGGTGTGAGAGCTAATTCAATCAAGGAAACACTGCATGTTGGTGAAGGGCATATTGAAGAAGGATCAGCCGAGTGGTTCTTGTGGGAGAACAACTGCATTTGGCTCACTAACTTCACATACCATCAGGCTTCCAAGCAGCTCTCAAGGAAACTCAGTTTTCACACTCTATGCTTAATGCCCTTTGAGTTTCTGGGACTGAAATGAAGCTTGGTGAGCATCCCACACAAACGAATGCTCCACATGTGGGTTTCACATGCCACCAAATCCACATTCACAGGCAACTTCAGCGCCACAGCCGTTTTCAGATAGCCCTCAATGCAAAGGCTCTAGACGCAAATATTGGTGTGAGAGCTAATTCAATCAAGGAAACACTGCATGTTGGTGAAGGGCATATTGAAGAAGGATCAGCCGAGTGGTTCTTGTGGGAGAACAACTCCATTTGTCTAACTAACTTCACACACCATCAGGCTTCCAAGCAGCTCTCAAGGAAACACAGTTTTCACACTCTATGCTTAGTGACCTTTGAGTGCCTAGGACTGAAATGAGGCTTGGTGAGCATCCCACACAAACGAATGCTCCACATGCGGGTTTCACATGCCACCAACTCCACATTCACAGGCAACTTCAGCGCCACAGCCGTTTTCAGATAGCCCTCAATGCAAAGGCTCTAGACGCAAATATTGGTGTGAGAGCTAATTCAATCAAGGAAACACTGCATGTTGGTGAAGGGCATATTGAAGAAGGATCAGCCGAGTGGTTCTTGTGGGAGAACAACTCCATTTGGCTCACTGACTTCACACACCATCAGGCTTCCAAGCAGCTCTCAAGGAAACTCAGTTTTCACACTCTATGCTTAGTGCCCTTTGAGTGCATTATCTAGGAATGAACCTGGTAGAGCATCCCACACAAACGAATGCTCCACATGCGGGTTTCACATGCCACCAACTCCACATTCACAGGCAACTTCAGCGCCACAGCCGTTTTCACATAGCCCTCAATGCAAAGGCTCTAGACGCAAATATTGGTGTGAGAGCTAATTCAATCAAGGAAACACTGCATGTTGGTGAAGGGCATATTGAAGAAGGATCAGCCGAGTGGTTCTTGTGGGAGAACAACTCCATTTGGCTCACTAACTTCACACACCATCAGATTCTAAGAAGCTCTCAAGGAAACTCAGTTTTCACACTCTATGCTTAGTGCCCTTTGAGTGCATTATCTAGGAATGAACCTGGTAGAGCATCGCACACAAACGAATGCTCCACATGCGGGTTTCACATGCCACCAACTCCACATTCACAGGCAACTTCAGCGCCACAGCCGTTTTCAGATAGCCCTCAATGCAAAGTCTCTAGACGCAAATATTGGTGTGAGAGCTAATTCAATCAAGGAAACACTGCATGTTGGTGAAGGGAATATTGAAGAAGGATCAGCCGAGTGGTTCTTGTGGGAGAACAACTCCATTTGGCTCACTAACTTCACACACCATCAGGCTTCCAAGCAGCTCTCAAGGAAACTCAGTTTTCACACACTATGCTTAGTGCCCTTTGAGTGCCTAGGACTGAAATGATGCTTGGTGAGCATCCCACACAAACGAATGCTCCACATGCGGGTTTCACATGCCACCAACTCCACATTCACAGGCAACTTCAGCGCCACAGCCGTTTTCAGATAGCCCTCAATGCAAAGGCTCTCGACGCAAATATTGGTGTGAGAGCTAATTCAATCAAGGAAATACTGCATGTTGGTGAAGGGCATATTGAAGAAGGATCAGCCAAGCGGTTCTTGTGAGAGAACAACTCCATTTGGCTCACTAACTTCACACACCATCAGGCTTCCAAGCAGCTCTCAAGGAAACTCAGTTTTTACACTCCATGCTTAGTGCCGTTTGAGTGCCTAGGACTGAAATGAGGCTTGGTGAGCATCCCACACAAACGAATGCTCCACACGCGGGTTTCACATGCCACCAACTCCACATTCACAGGCAACTTCAGCGCCACAGCCGTTTTCAGATAGCCCTCAATGCAAAGGCTCTAGACGCAAATATTGGTGTGAGAGCTAATTCAATCAAGGAAACACTGCATGTTGGTGAAGGGCATATTGAAGAAGGATCAGCCGAGTGGTTCTTGTGGGAGAACAACTCCATTTGGCTCACTAACTTCACACACCATCAGATTCCAAGAAGCTCTCAAGGAAACTCAATTTTCACACTCTATGCTTAGTGCCCTTTGAGTGCCTAGGACTGAAATGAGGCTTGGTGAGCATCCCACACCAACGAATGCTCCACATGCGGGTTTCACATGCCACCAACTCCACATTCACAGGCAACTTCAGCGCCACAGCCGTTTTCAGATAGCCCTCAATGCAAAGGCTCTAGACGCAAATATTGGTGTGAGAGCTAATTCAATCAAGGAAACACTGCATGTTGGTGAAGGGCATATTGAAGAAGGATCAGCCGAGTGGTTCTTGTGGGAGAACAACTCCATTTGCCTCACTAACTTCACACACCATCAGGCTTCCAAGCAGCTCTCAAGGAAACTCAGTTTTCACACTCCATGCTTAGTGCCCTTTGAGTGCATTATCTAGGAATGAACCTGGTAGAGCATCCCACACAAACGAATGCTCCACATGCGGGTTTCACATGCCACCAACTCCACATTCACAGGCAACTTCAGCGCCACAGCCGTTTTCAGATAGCCCTCAATGCAAAGGCTCTAGACGCAAATATTGGTGTGAGAGCTAATTCAATCAAGGAAACACTGCATGTTGGTGAAGGGCATATTGAAGAAGGATCAGCCGAGTGGTTCTTGTGGGAGAACAACTCCATTTGGCTCACTAACTTCACACACCATCAGATTCTAAGAAGCTCTCAAGGAAACTCAGTTTTCACACTCTATGCTTAGTGCCCTTTGAGTGCATTATCTAGGAATGAACCTGGTAGAGCATCGCTCACAAACGAATGCTCCACATGCGGGTTTCACATGCCACCAACTCCACATTCACAGGCAACTTCAGCGCCACAGCCGTTTTCATATAGCCCTCAATGCAAAGGCTCTAGACGCAAATATTGGTGTGAGAGCTAATTCAATCAAGGAAACACTGCATGTTGGTGAAGGGCATATTGAAGAAGGATCAGCCAAGTGGTTCTTGTGGGAGAACAACTCCATTTGGCTCACTAACTTCACACACCATCAGGCTTCCAAGCAGCTCTCAAGGAAACTCAGTTTTCACACTCTATGCTTAGTGCCCTTTGAGTGCCTAGGACTGAAATGAGGCTTGGTGAGCATCCCACACAAACGAATGCTCCACATGCGGGTTTCACATGCCACCAACTCCACATTCACAGGCAACTTCAGCGCCACAGCCGTTTTCAGATAACCCTCAATGCAAAGGCTCTCGACCCAAATATTGGTGTGAGAGCTAATTCAATCAAGGAAACACTGCATGTTGGTGAAGGGCATATTGAAGAAGGCTCAGCCTAGTGGTTCTTGTGGGAGAACAACTCCATTTGGCTCACTAACTTCACACACCATCAGATTCTAAGAAGCTCTCAAGGAAACTCAGTTTTCACACTCTATGCTTAGTGCACTTTGAGTGCATTATCTAGGAATGAACCTGGTAGAGCATCCCACACCAACGAATGCTCCACATGCGGGTTTCACATGCCACCAACTCCACATTCACAGGCAACTTCAGCGCCACAGCCGTTTTCAGATAGCCCTCAATGCAAAGGCTCTAGACGCAAATATTGGTGTGAGAGCTAATTCAATCAAGGAAACACTGCATGTTGGTGAAGGTCATATTGAAGAAGGCTCAGCCGAGTGGTTCTTGTGGGAGAACAACTCCATTTGGCTCACTAACTTCACACACCATCAGCCTTCCAAGCAGCTCTCAAGGAAACTCAGTTTTCACACTCTGTGCTTAGTGACCTTTGAGTGCCTAGGACTGAAATGAGGCTTGGTGAGCATGCCACACAAACGAATGCTCCACATGCGGGTTTCACATGCCACCAACTCCACATTCACAGGCAACTTCAGCGCCAAAGCCGTTTTCAGATAGCCCTCAATGCAAAGGCTCTAGACGCAAATATTGGTGTGAGAGCTAATTCAATCAAGGAAACACTGCATGTTAGCGAAGGGCATATTGAAGAAGGATCAGCCGAGTGGTTCTTGTGGGAGAACAACTCCATTTGGCTCACTAACTTCACATACCATCAGCCTTCCAAGCAGCTCTCAAGGAAACTCAGTTTTCACACTCTATGCTTAGTGCCCTTTGAGTGCCTAGGACTGAAATGAATCTTGGTGAGCATCCCACACAAACGAATGCTCCACATGCGGGTTTCACATGCCACCAACTCCACATTCACAGGTAACTTCAGCGCCACAGCCGTTTTCAGATAGCCCTCAATGCAAAGGCTCTAGACGCAAATATTGGTGTGAGAGCTAATTCAATCAAGGAAACACTGCATGTTGGTGAAGGGCATATTGAAGAAGGATCAGCCGAGTGGTTCTTGTGGGAGAACAACTCCATTTGGCTCACTAACTTCACACACCATCAGATTCCAAGAAGCTCTCAAGGAAACTCAGTTTTCACACTCTATGCTTAGTGCCCTTTGAGTGCATTATCTAGGAATGAACCGGGTAGAGCATCGCACACAAATGAATGCTCCACATGCGGGTTTCACATGCCACCAACTCCACACTCACAGGCAACTTCAGCGCCACAGCCGTTTTCAGATAGCCCTCAATGCAAAGGCTCTAGACGCAAATATTGGTGTGAGAGCTAATTCAATCAAGGAAACACTGCATGTTGATGAAGGGCATATTGAAGAAGGATCAGCCGAGTGGTTCTTGTGGGAGAACAACTCTTTTTGCCTCACTAACTTCAGACACCATCAGGCTTCCAAGCAGCTCTCAAGGAAACTCAGATTTGATACTCTATGCTTAGTGCACTTTGAGTGCCTAGGACTGAAATGAAGCTTGGTGAGCATCCCACACAAACGAATGCTCCACATGCGGGTTTCACATGCCACCAACTCCACATTCACAGGCAACTTCAGCGCCACAGTCGTTTTCAGATAGCCCTCAATGCAAAGGCACTAGACGCAAATATTGGTGTGAGAGCTAATTCAATCAAGGAAACACTGCATGTTTGCATGTTGGTGAAGGGCATATTGAAGAAGGATCAGCCGAGTGGTTCTTGTGGGAGAACAACTCCATTTGGCTCACTAACTTCACACACCATCAGGCTTCCAAGCAGCTCTTAAGGAAACTCAGTTTTCACACTCTATGCTTAATGCCCTTTGAGTGTCTAGGACTGAAATGAATCTTGGTGAGCATCGCACACAAACGAATGCTCCACATGCGGGTTTCACATGCCACCAACTCCACATTCACAGGCAACTTCAGCGCCACAGCCGTTTTCAGATAGCCTTCAATGCAAAGGCTCTAGACGCAAATATTGGTGTGAGAGCTAATTCAATCAAGGAAACACTGCATGTTGGTGAAGGGCATATTGAAGAAGGATCAGCCGAGTGGTTCTTGTGGGAGAACAACTCCATTTGGCTCACTAACTTCACACACCATCAGGCTTCCAAGCAGCTCTCAAGGAAACTCAGTTTTCACACTCTATGCTTAGTGACCTTTGAGTGCATTATCTAGGAATGAACCTGGTAGAGAATCCCGCACAAACGAATGCTCCACATGCGGGTTTCACATGCCACCA
Source organism: Ochotona princeps (assembly GCF_030435755.1). Taxonomy (NCBI): domain Eukaryota; kingdom Metazoa; phylum Chordata; class Mammalia; order Lagomorpha; family Ochotonidae; genus Ochotona; species Ochotona princeps. The sequence continues at coordinate 45,330 of NW_026697861.1, read as the reverse complement.
ACTCCACATCCACAGGAAACTTCAGCGCCACAGCCGTTTTCAGATAGCCCTCAATGCAAAGGCTCTAGACGCAAATATTGGTGTGAGAGCTAATTCAATCAAGGAAACACTGCATGTTGGTGAAGGGCATATTGAAGAAGGATCGGCTGAGTGGTTCTTGTGGGAGAACAACTCCATTTGGCTCACTAACTTCACACACCATCAGGCTTCCAAGCAGCTCTCAAGGAAACTCAGTTTTCACACTCTATGCTTAGTGCCCTTTGAGTGCATTATCTAGGAATGAACCTGGTAGAGCATCGCTCACAAACGAATGCTCCACATGCGGGTTTCACATGCCACCAACTCAACATTCACAGGCAACTTCAGCGCCACAGCCTTTTGCTGATAGCTCTCAATGCAAAGGCTCTAGACGCAAATATTGGTGTGAGAGCTAATTCAATCAAGGAAACACTGCATGTTGGTGAAGGGCATATTGAAGAAGGATCAGCCGAGTGGTTCTTGTGGGAGAACAACTCCATTTGGCTCACTAACTTCACACACCATCAGGCTTCCAAGCAGCTCTCAAGGAAACTCAGTTTTCACACTCTATGCTTAGTGCCCTTTGAGTGCATTATCTAGGAATGAACCTGGTAGAGCATCCCACACAAACGAATGCTCCACATGCGGGTTTCACATGCCACCAACTCCACATTCACAGGCAACTTCAGCGCCACAGCCGTTTTCAGATAGCCCTCAATGCAAAGGCTCTAGACGCAAATATTGGTGTGAGAGCTAATTCAATCAAGGAAGCACTGCATGTTGGTGAAGGGCATATTGAAGAAGGATCAGCCGAGTGGTTCTTGTGGGAGAACAACTCCATTTGGCTCACTAACTTCACACACCATCAGGCTTCCAAGCAGCTCTCAAGGAAACTCAGTTTTCACACTCTATGCTTAATGCCCTTTGAGTGTCTAGGACGGAAATGCATCTTGGTGAGCAACCCAAACAAACGAATGCTCCACATGCGGGTTTCACATGCCACCAACTCCACGTTCACAGGCAACTTCAGCGCCACAGCCGTTTTCAGATAGCCTTCAATGCAAAGGCTCTAGACGCAAATATTGGTGTGAGAGCTAATTCAATCAAGGAAACACTGCATGTTGGTGAAGGGCATATTGAGGAAGGATCAACCGAGTGGTTCTTGTAGGAGAACAACTCCATTTGGCTCACTAACTTCACACACCATCAGGCTTCCAAGCAGCTCTCAAGGAAACTCAGTTTTCACACTCTATGCTTAGTGCCCTTTGAGTGCTTTATCTAGGAATGAACCTGGTAGAGAATCCCGCACAAACGAATGCTCCACATGCGGGTTTCACATGCCACCAACTCCACATTCACAGGCAACTTCAGCGCCACAGCCGTTTTCAGATAGCCCTCAATGCAAAGGCTCTAGACGCAAATATTTGTGTGAGAGCTAATTCAATCAAGGAAACACTGCATGTTGGTGAAGGGCATATTGAAGAAGGATCGGCTGAGTGGTTCTTGTGGGAGAACAACTCCATTTGGCTCACTAACTTCACACACCATCAGGCTTCCAAGCAGCTCTCAAGGAAACTCAGTTTTCACACTCTATGCTTAGTGCCCTTTGAGTGCATTATCTAGGAATGAACCTGGTAGAGCATCGCTCACAAACGAATGCTCCACATGCGGGTTTCACATGCCACCAACTCCACATTCACAGGCAACTTCAGCGCCACAGCCTTTTGCTGATAGCTCTCAATGCAAAGGCTCTAGACGCAAATATTGGTGTGAGAGCTAATTCAATCAAGGAAACACTGCATGTTGGTGAAGGGCATATTGAAGAAGGATCAGCCGAGTGGTTCTTGTGGGAGAACAACTCCATTTGGCTCACTAACTTCACACACCATCAGGCTTCCAAGCAGCTCTCAAGGAAACTCAGTTTTCACACTCTATGCTTAGTGCCCTTTGAGTGCATTATCTAGGAATGAACCTGGTAGAGCATCCCACACAAACGAATGCTCCACATGCGGGTTTCACATGCCACCAACTCCACATTCACAGGCAACTTCAGCGCCACAGCCGTTTTCAGATAGCCCTCAATGCAAAGGCTCTAGACGCAAATATTGGTGTGAGAGCTAATTCAATCAAGGAAACACTGCATGTTAGCGAAGGGCATATTGAAGAAGGATCAGCCGAGTGGTTCTTGTGGGAGAACAACTCCATTTGGCTCACTAACTTCACACACCATCAGGCTTCCAAGCAGCTCTCAAGGAAACTCAGTTTTCACACTCTATGCTTAGTGCCCTTTGAGTGCATTATCTAGGAATGAACCTGGTAGAGCATCCCACACAAACGAATGCTCCACATGCGGGTTTCACATGCCACCAACTCCACATTCACAGGCAACTTCAGCGCCACAGCCGTTTTCAGATAGCCCTCAATGCAAAGGCTCTAGACGCAAATATTGGTGTGAGAGCTAATTCAATCAAGGAAACACTGCATGTTTGCATGTTGGTGAAGGGCATATTGAAGAAGGCTCAGCCGAGTGGTTCTTGTGGGAGAACAACTCCATTTGGCTCACTAACTTCACACACCATCAGGCTTCCAAGCAGCTCTCAAGGAAACTCAGTTTTCACACTCTATGCTTAATGCCCTTTGAGTGTCTAGGACGGAAATGCATCTTGGTGAGCAACCCAAACAAACGAATGCTCCACATGCGGGTTTCACATGCCACCAACTCCACGTTCACAGGCAACTTCAGCGCCACAGCCGTTTTCAGATAGCCTTCAATGCAAAGGCTCTAGACGCAAATATTGGTGTGAGAGCTAATTCAATCAAGGAAACACTGCATGTTGGTGAAGGGCATATTGAGGAAGGATCAACCGAGTGGTTCTTGTAGGAGAACAACTCCATTTGGCTCACTAACTTCACACACCATCAGGCTTCCAAGCAGCTCTCAAGGAAACTCAGTTTTCACACTCTATGCTTAGTGCCCTTTGAGTGCATTATCTAGGAATGAACCTGGTAGAGAATCCTGCACAAACGAATGCTCCACATGCGGGTTTCACATGCCACCAACTCCACATTCACAGGCAACTTCAGCGCCACAGCCGTTTTCAGATAGCCCTCAATGCAAAGGCTCTAGACGCAAATATTGGTGTGAGAGCTAATTCAATCAAGGAAACACTGCATGTTGGTGAAGGGCATATTGAAGAAGGATCGGCTGAGTGGTTCTTGTGGGAGAACAACTCCATTTGGCTCACTAACTTCACACACCATCAGGCTTCCAAGCAGCTCTCAAGGAAACTCAGTTTTCACACTCTATGCTTAGTGCCCTTTGAGTGCATTATCTAGGAATGAACCTGGTAGAGCATCGCTCACAAACGAATGCTCCACATGCGGGTTTCACATGCCACCAACTCCACATTCACAGGCAACTTCAGCGCCACAGCCTTTTGCTGATAGCTCTCAATGCAAAGGCTCTAGACGCAAATATTGGTGTGAGAGCTAATTCAATCAAGGAAACACTGCATGTTGGTGAAGGGCATATTGAAGAAGGATCAGCCGAGTGGTTCTTGTGGGAGAACAACTCCATTTGGCTCACTAACTTCACACACCATCAGGCTTCCAAGCAGCTCTCAAGGAAACTCAGTTTTCACACTCTATGCTTAGTGCCCTTTGAGTGCATTATCTAGGAATGAACCTGGTAGAGCATCCCACACAAACGAATGCTCCACATGCGGGTTTCACATGCCACCAACTCCACATTCACAGGCAACTTCAGCGCCACAGCCGTTTTCAGATAGCCCTCAATGCAAAGGCTCTAGACGCAAATATTGGTGTGAGAGCTAATTCAATCAAGGAAACACTGCATGTTGGTGAAGGGCATATTGAAGAAGGCTCAGCCGAGTGGTTCTTGTGGGAGAACAACTCCATTTGGCTCACTAACTTCACACACCATCAGGCTTCCAAGCAGCTCTCAAGGAAACTCAGTTTTCACACTCTATGCTTAATGCCCTTTGAGTGTCTAGGACGGAAATGCATCTTGGTGAGCAACCCAAACAAACGAATGCTCCACATGCGGGTTTCACATGCCACCAACTCCACGTTCACAGGCAACTTCAGCGCCACAGCCGTTTTCAGATAGCCTTCAATGCAAAGGCTCTAGACGCAAATATTGGTGTGAGAGCTAATTCAATCAAGGAAACACTGCATGTTGGTGAAGGGCATATTGAGGAAGGATCAACCGAGTGGTTCTTGTAGGAGAACAACTCCATTTGGCTCACTAACTTCACACACCATCAGGCTTCCAAGCAGCTCTCAAGGAAACTCAGTTTTCACACTCTATGCTTAGTGCCCTTTGAGTGCATTATCTAGGAATGAACCTGGTAGAGAATCCCGCACAAACGAATGCTCCACATGCGGGTTTCACATGCCACCAACTCCACATTCACAGGCAACTTCAGCGCCACAGCCGTTTTCAGATAGCCCTCAATGCAAAGGCTCTAGACGCAAATATTGGTGTGAGAGCTAATTCAATCAAGGAAACACTGCATGTTGGTGAAGGGCATATTGAAGAAGGATCGGCTGAGTGGTTCTTGTGGGAGAACAACTCCATTTGGCTCACTAACTTCACACACCATCAGGCTTCCAAGCAGCTCTCAAGGAAACTCAGTTTTCACACTCTATGCTTAGTGCCCTTTGAGTGCATTATCTAGGAATGAACCTGGTAGAGCATCGCTCACAAACGAATGCTCCACATGCGGGTTTCACATGCCACCAACTCCACATTCACAGGCAACTTCAGCGCCACAGCCTTTTGCTGATAGCTCTCAATGCAAAGGCTCTAGACGCAAATATTGGTGTGAGAGCTAATTCAATCAAGGAAACACTGCATGTTGGTGAAGGGCATATTGAAGAAGGATCAGCCGAGTGGTTCTTGTGGGAGAACAACTCCATTTGGCTCACTAACTTCACACACCATCAGGCTTCCAAGCAGCTCTCAAGGAAACTCAGTTTTCACACTCTATGCTTAGTGCCCTTTGTGTGCATTATCTAGGAATGAACCTGGTAGAGCATCCCACACAAACGAATGCTCCACATGCGGGTTTCACATGCCACCAACTCCACATTCACAGGCAACTTCAGCGCCACAGCCGTTTTCAGATAGCCCTCAATGCAAAGGCTCTAGACGCAAATATTGGTGTGAGAGCTAATTCAATCAAGGAAACACTGCATGTTGGTGAAGGGCATATTGAAGAAGGCTCAGCCGAGTGGTTCTTGTGGGAGAACAACTCCTTTTGCCTCACTAACGTCACACACCATCAGGCTTCCAAGCAGCTCTCAAGGAAACTCAGTTTTCACACTCTATGCTTAGTGCCCTTTGAGTGCATTATCTAGGAATGAACCTGGTAGAGCATCCCACACAAACGAATGCTCCACATGGGGGTTTCACATGCCACCAACTCCACATTCACAGGCAACTTCAGCGCCACAGTCGTTTTCAGATAGCCCTCAATGCAAAGGCTCTAGACGCAAATATTGATGTGAGAGCTAATTCAATCAAGGAAACACTGCATGTTGGTGAAGGGCATATTGAAGAAGGATCAGCCGAGTGGTTCTTGCAGGAGAACAACTCCATTTGGCTCACTAACTTCACACACCATCAGGCTTCCAAGCAGCTCTCAAGGAAACTCAGTTTTCACACTCTATGCTTAGTGCCCTTTGAGTGAAATTATCTAGGAATGAACCTGGTAGAGCATCCCACACAAACGAATGCTCCACATGCGGGTTTCACATGCCACCAACTCCACATTCACTGGCAACTTCAGCGCTACAGCCGTTTTCACATAGCCCTCAATGCAAAGGCTCTAGACGCAAATATTGGTGTGAGAGCTAATTCAATCAAGGAAACACTGCATGTTGGTGAAGGGCATAATGAAGAAGGATCAGCCGAGTGGTTCTTGTGGGAGAACAACTCCATTTGGCTCACTAACTTCACACACCATCAGGCTTCCAAGCAGCTCTCAAGGAAACTCAGTTTTCACACTCTATGCTTAGTGCCCTTTGAGTGAAATTATCTAGGAATGAACCTGGTAGAGCATCGCACACAAACGAATGCTCCACATACGGGTTTCACATGCCACCAACTCCACATTCACAGGCAACTTCAGCGCCACAGCCGTTTTCAGATAGCCCTCAATGCAAAGGCTCTAGACGCAAATATTGGTGTGAGAGCTAATTCAATCAAGGAAACACTGCATGTTGGTGAAGGGCATATTGAAGAAGGATCAGCCGAGTGGTTCTTGTGGGAGAACAACTCCATTTGGCTCACTAACTTCACACACCATCAGGCTTCCAAGCAGCTCTCAAGGAAACTCAGTTTTCACACTCTATGCTTAGTGCCCTTTGAGTGCCTAGGACTGAAATGATGCTTGGTGAGCATCCCACACAAACGAATGCTCCACATGCGGGTTTCACATGCCACCAACTCCACATTCACAGGCAACTTCAGCGCCACAGCCGTTTTCAGATAGCCCTCAATGCAAAGGCTCTAGACGCAAATATTGGTGTGAGAGCTAATTCAATCAAGGAAACACTGCATGTTAGCGAAGGGCATATTGAAGAAGGATCAGCCGAGTGGTTCTTGTGGGAGAACAACTCCATTTGGCTCACTAACTTCACACACCATCAGGCTTCCAAGCACCTCTCAAGGAAACTCAGTTTTCACACTCTATGCTTAGTGCCCTTTGAGTGCATTATCTAGGAATGAACCTGGTAGAGCATCCCACACAAACGAATGCTCCACATGCGGGTTTCACATGCCACCAACTCCACATTCACAGGCAACTTCAGCGCCACAGCCGTTTTCAGATAGCCCTCAATGCAAAGGCTCTAGACGCAAATATTGGTGTGAGAGCTAATTCAATCAAGGAAACACTGCATGTTTGCATGTTGGTGAAGGGCATATTGAAGAAGGCTCAGCCGAGTGGTTCTTGTGGGAGAACAACTCCATTTGGCTCACTAACTTCACACACCATCAGGCTTCCAAGCAGCTCTCAAGGAAACTCAGTTTTCACACTCTATGCTTAATGCCCTTTGAGTGTCTAGGACGGAAATGCATCTTGGTGAGCAACCCAAACAAATGAATGCTCCACATGCGGGTTTCACATGCCACCAACTCCACGTTCACAGGCAACTTCAGCGCCACAGCCGTTTTCAGATAGCCTTCAATGCAAAGTCTCTAGACGCAAATATTGGTGTGAGAGCTAATTCAATCAAGGAAACACTGCATGTTGGTGAAGGGCATATTGAGGAAGGATCAACCGAATGGTTCTTGTAGGAGAACAACTCCATTTGGCTCACTAACTTCACACACCATCAGGCTTCCAAGCAGCTCTCAAGGAAACTCAGTTTTCACACTCTATGCTTAGTGCCCTTTGAGTGCATTATCTAGGAATGAACCTGGTAGAGAATCCCGCACAAACGAATGCTCCACATGCGGGTTTCACATGCCACCAACTCCACATTCACAGGCAACTTCAGCGCCACAGCCGTTTTCAGATAGCCCTCAATGCAAAGGCTCTAGACGCAAATATTGGTGTGAGAGCTAATTCAATCAAGGAAACACTGCATGTTGGTGAAGGGCATATTGAAGAAGGATCGGCTGAGTGGTTCTTGTGGGAGAACAACTCCATTTGGCTCACTAACTTCACACACCATCAGGCTTCCAAGCAGCTCTCAAGGAAACTCAGTTTTCACACTCTATGCTTAGTGCCCTTTGAGTGCATTATCTAGGAATGAACCTGGTAGAGCATCGCTCACAAACGAATGCTCCACATGCGGGTTTCACATGCCACCAACTCCACATTCACAGGCAACTTCAGCGCCACAGCCTTTTGCTGATAGCTCTCAATGCAAAGGCTCTAGACGCAAATATTAGTGTGAGAGCTAATTCAATCAAGGAAACACTGCATGTTGGTGAAGGGCATATTGAAGAAGGATCAGCCGAGTGGTTCTTGTGGGAGAACAACTCCATTTGGCTCACTAACTTCACACACCATCAGGCTTCCAAGCAGCTCTCAAGGAAACTCAGTTTTCACACTCTATGCTTAGTGCCCTTTGAGTGCATTATCTAGGAATGAACCTGGTAGAGCATCCCACACAAACGAATGCTCCACATGCGGGTTTCACATGCCACCAACTCCACGTTCACAGGCAACTTCAGCGCCACAGCCGTTTTCAGATAGCCTTCAATGCAAAGGCTCTAGACGCAAATATTGTTGTGAGAGCTAATTCAATCAAGGAAACACTGCATGTTGGTGAAGGGCATATTGAGGAAGGATCAGCCGAGTGGTTCTTGTAGGAGAACAACTCCATTTGGCTCACTAACTTCACACACCATCAGGCTTCCAAGCAGCTCTCAAGGAAACTCAGTTTTCACACTCTATGCTTAGTGACCTTTGAGTGCCTAGGACTGAAATGATGCTTGGTGAGCATCCCACACAAACGAATGCTCCACATGCGGGTTTCACATGCCACCAACTCCACATTCACAGGCAACTTCAGCGCCACAGCCGTTTTCAGATAGCCCTCAATGCAAAGGCTCTAGACGCAAATATTGGTGTGAGAGCTAATTCAATCAAGGAAACACTGCATGTTAGCGAAGGGCATATTGAAGAAGGATCAGCCGAGTGGTTCTTGTGGGAGAACAACTCCATTTGGCTCACTAACTTCACACACCATCAGGCTTCCAAGCACCTCTCAAGGAAACTCAGTTTTCACACTCTATGCTTAGTGCCCTTTGAGTGCATTATCTAGGAATGAACCTGGTAGAGCATCCCACACAAACGAATGCTCCACATGCGGGTTTCACATGCCACCAACTCCACATTCACAGGCAACTTCAGCGCCACAGCCGTTTTCAGATAGCCCTCAATGCAAAGGCTCTAGACGCAAATATTGGTGTGAGAGCTAATTCAATCAAGGAAACACTGCATGTTTGCATGTTGGTGAAGGGCATATTGAAGAAGGCTCAGCCGAGTGGTTCTTGTGGGAGAACAACTCCATTTGGCTCACTAACTTCACACACCATCAGGCTTCCAAGCAGCTCTCAAGGAAACTCAGTTTTCACACTCTATGCTTAATGCCCTTTGAGTGTCTAGGACGGAAATGCATCTTGGTGAGCAACCCAAACAAACGAATGCTCCACATGCGGGTTTCACATGCCACCAACTCCACGTTCACAGGCAACTTCAGCGCCACAGCCGTTTTCAGATAGCCTTCAATGCAAAGTCTCTAGACGCAAATATTGGTGTGAGAGCTAATTCAATCAAGGAAACACTGCATGTTGGTGAAGGGCATATTGAGGAAGGATCAACCGAATGGTTCTTGTAGGAGAACAACTCCATTTGGCTCACTAACTTCACACACCATCAGGCTTCCAAGCAGCTCTCAAGGAAACTCAGTTTTCACACTCTATGCTTAGTGCCCTTTGAGTGCATTATCTAGGAATGAACCTGGTAGAGAATCCCGCACAAACGAATGCTCCACATGCGGGTTTCACATGCCACCAACTCCACATTCACAGGCAACTTCAGCGCCACAGCCGTTTTCAGATAGCCCTCAATGCAAAGGCTCTAGACGCAAATATTGGTGTGAGAGCTAATTCAATCAAGGAAACACTGCATGTTGGTGAAGGGCATATTGAAGAAGGATCGGCTGAGTGGTTCTTGTGGGAGAACAACTCCATTTGGCTCACTAACTTCACACACCATCAGGCTTCCAAGCAGCTCTCAAGGAAACTCAGTTTTCACACTCTATGCTTAGTGCCCTTTGAGTGCATTATCTAGGAATGAACCTGGTAGAGCATCGCTCACAAACGAATGCTCCACATGCGGGTTTCACATGCCACCAACTCCACATTCACAGGCAACTTCAGCGCCACAGCCTTTTGCTGATAGCTCTCAATGCAAAGGCTCTAGACGCAAATATTAGTGTGAGAGCTAATTCAATCAAGGAAACACTGCATGTTGGTGAAGGGCATATTGAAGAAGGATCAGCCGAGTGGTTCTTGTGGGAGAACAACTCCATTTGGCTCACTAACTTCACACACCATCAGGCTTCCAAGCAGCTCTCAAGGAAACTCAGTTTTCACACTCTATGCTTAGTGCCCTTTGAGTGCATTATCTAGGAATGAACCTGGTAGAGCATCCCACACAAACGAATGCTCCACATGCGGGTTTCACATGCCACCAACTTCACGTTCACAGGCAACTTCAGCGCCACAGCCGTTTTCAGATAGCCTTCAATGCAAAGGCTCTAGACGCAAATATTGTTGTGAGAGCTAATTCAATCAAGGAAACACTGCATGTTGGTGAAGGGCATATTGAGGAAGGATCAACCGAGTGGTTCTTGTAGGAGAACAACTCCATTTGGCTCACTAACTTCACACACCATCAGGCTTCCAAGCAGCTCTCAAGGAAACTCAGTTTTCACACTCTATGCTTAGTGCCCTTTGAGTGCATTATCTAGGAATGAACCTGGTAGAGCATCCCACACAAACGAATGCTCCACATGCGGGTTTCACATGCCACCAACTCCACATTCACAGGCAACTTCAGCGCCACAGCCGTTTTCAGATAGCCCTCAATGCAAAGGCTCTAGACGCAAATATTGGTGTGAGAGCTAATTCAATCAAGGAAACACTGCATGTTGGTGAAGGGCATATTGAAGAAGGCTCAGCCGAGTGGTTCTTGTGGGAGAACAACTCCTTTTGCCTCACTAACGTCACACACCATCAGGCTTCCAAGCAGCTCTCAAGGAAACTCAGTTTTCACACTCTATGCTTAGTGCCCTTTGAGTGCATTATCTAGGAATGAACCTGGTAGAGCATCCCACACAAACGAATGCTCCACATGGGGGTTTCACATGCCACCAACTCCACATTCACAGGCAACTTCAGCGCCACAGTCGTTTTCAGATAGCCCTCAATGCAAAGGCTCTAGACGCAAATATTGATGTGAGAGCTAATTCAATCAAGGAAACACTGCATGTTGGTGAAGGGCATATTGAAGAAGGATCAGCCGAGTGGTTCTTGTAGGAGAACAACTCCATTTGGCTCACTAACTTCACACACCATCAGGCTTCCAAGCAGCTCTCAAGGAAACTCAGTTTTCACACTCTATGCTTAGTGCCCTTTGAGTGAAATTATCTAGGAATGAACCTGGTAGAGCATCGCTCACAAACGAATGCTCCACATGCGGGTTTCACATGCCACCAACTCCACATTCACAGGCAACTTCAGCGCCACAGCCTTTTGCTGATAGCTCTCAATGCAAAGGCTCTAGACGCAAATATTAGTGTGAGAGCTAATTCAATCAAGGAAACACTGCATGTTGGTGAAGGGCATATTGAAGAAGGATCAGCCGAGTGGTTCTTGTGGGAGAACAACTCCATTTGGCTCACTAACTTCACACACCATCAGGCTTCCAAGCAGCTCTCAAGGAAACTCAGTTTTCACACTCTATGCTTAGTGCCCTTTGAGTGCATTATCTAGGAATGAACCTGGTAGAGCATCCCACACAAACGAATGCTCCACATGCGGGTTTCACATGCCACCAACTCCACGTTCACAGGCAACTTCAGCGCCACAGCCGTTTTCAGATAGCCTTCAATGCAAAGGCTCTAGACGCAAATATTGTTGTGAGAGCTAATTCAATCAAGGAAACACTGCATGTTGGTGAAGGGCATATTGAGGAAGGATCAACCGAGTGGTTCTTGTAGGAGAACAACTCCATTTGGCTCACTAACTTCACACACCATCAGGCTTCCAAGCAGCTCTCAAGGAAACTCAGTTTTCACACTCTATGCTTAGTGCCCTTTGAGTGCCTAGGACTGAAATGATGCTTGGTGAGCATCCCACACAAACGAATGCTCCACATGCGGGTTTCACATGCCACCAACTCCACATTCACAGGCAACTTCAGCGCCACAGCCGTTTTCAGATAGCCCTCAATGCAAAGGCTCTAGACGCAAATATTGGTGTGAGAGCTAATTCAATCAAGGAAACACTGCATGTTAGCGAAGGGCATATTGAAGAAGGATCAGCCGAGTGGTTCTTGTGGGAGAACAACTCCATTTGGCTCACTAACTTCACACACCATCAGGCTTCCAAGCACCTCTCAAGGAAACTCAGTTTTCACACTCTATGCTTAGTGCCCTTTGAGTGCATTATCTAGGAATGAACCTGGTAGAGCATCCCACACAAACGAATGCTCCACATGCGGGTTTCACATGCCACCAACTCCACATTCACAGGCAACTTCAGCGCCACAGCCGTTTTCAGATAGCCCTCAATGCAAAGGCTCTAGACGCAAATATTGGTGTGAGAGCTAATTCAATCAAGGAAACACTGCATGTTTGCATGTTGGTGAAGGGCATATTGAAGAAGGCTCAGCCGAGTGGTTCTTGTGGGAGAACAACTCCATTTGGCTCACTAACTTCACACACCATCAGGCTTCCAAGCAGCTCTCAAGGAAACTCAGTTTTCACACTCTATGCTTAATGCCCTTTGAGTGTCTAGGACGGAAATGCATCTTGGTGAGCAACCCAAACAAACGAATGCTCCACATGCGGGTTTCACATGCCACCAACTCCACGTTCACAGGCAACTTCAGCGCCACAGCCGTTTTCAGATAGCCTTCAATGCAAAGTCTCTAGACGCAAATATTGGTGTGAGAGCTAATTCAATCAAGGAAACACTGCATGTTGGTGAAGGGCATATTGAGGAAGGATCAACCGAATGGTTCTTGTAGGAGAACAACTCCATTTGGCTCACTAACTTCACACACCATCAGGCTTCCAAGCAGCTCTCAAGGAAACTCAGTTTTCACACTCTATGCTTAGTGCCCTTTGAGTGCATTATCTAGGAATGAACCTGGTAGAGAATCCCGCACAAACGAATGCTCCACATGCGGGTTTCACATGCCACCAACTCCACATTCACAGGCAACTTCAGCGCCACAGCCGTTTTCAGATAGCCCTCAATGCAAAGGCTCTAGACGCAAATATTGGTGTGAGAGCTAATTCAATCAAGGAAACACTGCATGTTGGTGAAGGGCATATTGAAGAAGGATCGGCTGAGTGGTTCTTGTGGGAGAACAACTCCATTTGGCTCACTAACTTCACACACCATCAGGCTTCCAAGCAGCTCTCAAGGAAACTCAGTTTTCACACTCTATGCTTAGTGCCCTTTGAGTGCATTATCTAGGAATGAACCTGGTAGAGCATCGCTCACAAACGAATGCTCCACATGCGGGTTTCACATGCCACCAACTCCACATTCACAGGCAACTTCAGCGCCACAGCCTTTTGCTGATAGCTCTCAATGCAAAGGCTCTAGACGCAAATATTAGTGTGAGAGCTAATTCAATCAAGGAAACACTGCATGTTGGTGAAGGGCATATTGAAGAAGGATCAGCCGAGTGGTTCTTGTGGGAGAACAACTCCATTTGGCTCACTAACTTCACACACCATCAGGCTTCCAAGCAGCTCTCAAGGAAACTCAGTTTTCACACTCTATGCTTAGTGCCCTTTGAGTGCATTATCTAGGAATGAACCTGGTAGAGCATCCCACACAAACGAATGCTCCACATGCGGGTTTCACATGCCACCAACTCCACGTTCACAGGCAACTTCAGCGCCACAGCCGTTTTCAGATAGCCTTCAATGCAAAGGCTCTAGACGCAAATATTGTTGTGAGAGCTAATTCAATCAAGGAAACACTGCATGTTGGTGAAGGGCATATTGAGGAAGGATCAACCGAGTGGTTCTGGTAGGAGAACAACTCCATTTGGCTCACTAACTTCACACACCATCAGGCTTCCAAGCAGCTCTCAAGGAAACTCAGTTTTCACACTCTATGCTTAGTGCCCTTTGAGTGCATTATCTAGGAATGAACCTGGTAGAGCATCCCACACAAACGAATGCTCCACATGCGGGTTTCACATGCCACCAACTCCACATTCACAGGCAACTTCAGCGCCACAGCCGTTTTCAGATAGCCCTCAATGCAAAGGCTCTAGACGCAAATATTGGTGTGAGAGCTAATTCAATCAAGGAAACACTGCATGTTGGTGAAGGGCATATTGAAGAAGGCTCAGCCGAGTGGTTCTTGTGGGAGAACAACTCCTTTTGCCTCACTAACGTCACACACCATCAGGCTTCCAAGCAGCTCTCAAGGAAACTCAGTTTTCACACTCTATGCTTAGTGCCCTTTGAGTGCATTATCTAGGAATGAACCTGGTAGAGCATCCCACACAAACGAATGCTCCACATGGGGGTTTCACATGCCACCAACTCCACATTCACAGGCAACTTCAGCGCCACAGTCGTTTTCAGATAGCCCTCAATGCAAAGGCTCTAGACGCAAATATTGATGTGAGAGCTAATTCAATCAAGGAAACACTGCATGTTGGTGAAGGGCATATTGAAGAAGGATCAGCCGAGTGGTTCTTGTAGGAGAACAACTCCATTTGGCTCACTAACTTCACACACCATCAGGCTTCCAAGCAGCTCTCAAGGAAACTCAGTTTTCACACTCTATGCTTAGTGCCCTTTGAGTGAAATTATCTAGGAATGAACCTGGTAGAGCATCCCACACAAACGAATGCTCCACATGCGGGTTTCACATGCCACCAACTCCACATTCACTGGCAACTTCAGCGCTACAGCCGTTTTCACATAGCCCTCAATGCAAAGGCTCTAGACGCAAATATTGGTGTGAGAGCTAATTCAATCAAGGAAACACTGCATGTTGGTGAAGGGCATAATGAAGAAGGATCAGCCGAGTGGTTCTTGTAGGAGAACAACTCCATTTGGCTCACTAACTTCACACACCATCAGGCTTCCAAGCAGCTCTCAAGGAAACTCAGTTTTCACACTCTATGCTTAGTGCCCTTTGAGTGCATTATCTAGGAATGAACCTGGTAGAGCATCGCACACAAACGAATGCTCCACATACGGGTTTCACATGCCACCAACTCCACATTAACAGGCAACTTCAGCGCCACAGCCGTTTTCAGATAGCCCTCAATGCAAAGGCTCTAGACGCAAATATTGGTGTGAGAGCTAATTCAATCAAGGAAACACTGCATGTTGGTGAAGGGCATATTGAAGAAGGCTCAGCCGAGTGGTTCTTGTGGGAGAACAACTCCATTTGGCTCACTAACTTCACACACCATCAGGCTTCCAAGCAGCTCTCAAGGAAACTCAGTTTTCACACTCTATGCTTAGTGCCCTTTGAGTGCATTAATTAGTAATGAACCTGGCAGAGCATCCCACACCAACGAATGCTCCACATGCGGGTTTCACATGCCACCAACTCCACATTCACAGGCAACTTCAGCGCCACAGCTGTTTTCAGATAGCCCTCAATGCAAAGGCTCTAGACGCAAATATTGGTGTGAGAGCTAATTCAATCAAGGAAACACTGCATGTTGGTGAAGGGCATATTGAAGAAGGATCAGCCGAGTGGTTCTTGTGGGAGAACAACTCCATTTGGCTCACTAACTTCACACACCATCAGGCTTCCAAGCAGCTCTCAAGGAAACTCAGTTTTCACACTCTATGCTTAGTGCCCTTTGAGTGCATTAATTAGTAATGAACCTGGCAGAGCATCCCACACCAACGAATGCTCCACATGCGGGTTTCACATGCCACCAACTCCACATTCACAGGCAACTTCAGCGCCACAACCGTTTTCAGATAGCCCTCAATGCAAAGGCTCTAGACGCAAATATTGGTGAGAGCTAATTCAATCAAGGAAACACTGCATGTTGGTGAAGGGCATATTGAAGAAGGATCAGCCGAGTGGTTCTTGTAGGAGAACAACTCCATTTGGCTCACTAACTTCACACACCATCAGGCTTCCAAGCAGCTCTCAAGGAAACTCAGTTTTCACACTCTATGCTTAGTGCCCTTTGAGTGCATTATCTAGGAATGAACCTGGTAGAGCATCGCACACAAACGAATGCTCCACATGCGGGTTTCACATGCCACCAACTCCACATTCACAGGCAACTTCAGCGCCACAGCCGTTTGCAGATAGCTCTCAATGCAAAGGCTCTAGACGCAAATATTGGTGTGAGAGCTAATTCAATCAAGGAAACACTGCATGTTGGTGAAGGGCATATTGAAGAAGGATCAGCCGAGTGGTTCTCGTGGGAGAACAACTCCATTTGGCTCACTAACTTCACACACCATCAGGCTTCCAAGCAGCTCTCAAGGAAACTCAGTTTTCACACTCTATGCTTAGTGCCCTTTGAGTGCATTATCTAGGAATGAACCTGGTAGAGCATCGCACACAAACGAATGCTCCACATGCGGGTTTCACATGCCACCAACTCCACATTCACAGGCAACTTCAGCGCCACAGCCTTTTTCAGATAGCCCTCAATGCAAAGGCTCTAGACGCAAATATTGGTGTGAGAGCTAATTCAATCAAGGAAACACTGCATGTTGGTGAAGGGCATATTGAAGAAGGATCAGCCCAGTGGTTCTTGTGGGAGAACAACTCCATTTGGCTCACTAACTTCACACACCATCAGGCTTCCAAGCAGCTCTCAAGGAAACTCAGTTTTCACACTCTATGCTTAGTGCCCTTTGAGTGCATTATCTAGGAATGAACCTGGGAGAGCATCCCACACAAACGAATGCTCCACATGCGGGTTTCACATGCCACCAACTCCACATTCACAGGCAACTTCAGCGCCACAGCCGTTTTCAGATAGCCCTCAATGCAAAGGCTCTCGACGCAAATATTGGTGTGAGAGCTAATTCAATCAAGGAAACACTGCATGTTGGTGAAGGGCATATTGAAGAAGGATCAGCCGAGTGGTTCTTGTGGGAGAACAACTCCACTTGGCTCACTAACGTCACACACCATCAGGCTTCCAAGCAGCTCTCAAGGAAACTCAGTTTTCACACTCTATGCTTAGTGCCCTTTGAGTGCATTATCTAGGAATGAACCTGGGAGAGCAAACCACACAAACGAATGCTCCACATGCGGGTTTCACATGCCACCAACTCCACATTCACAGGCAACTTCAGCGCCACAGTCGTTTTCAGATAGCCCTCAATGCAAAGGCTCTAGACGCAAATATTGATGTGAGAGCTAATTCAATCAAGGAAACACTGCATGTTGGTGAAGGGCATATTGAAGAAGGATCAGCCGAGTGGTTCTTGTGGGAGAACAACTCCATTTGGCTCACTAACTTCACACACCATCAGGCTTCCAAGCAGCTCTCAAGGAAACTCAGTTTTCACACTCTATGCTTAGTGCCCTTTGAGTGCATTATCTAGGAATGAACCTGGTAGAGCATCCCACACAAACGAATGCTCCACATGCGGGTTTCACATGCCACCAACTCCACATTCACAGGCAACTTCAGCGCTACAGCCGTTTTCACATAGCCCTCAATGCAAAGGCTCTAGACGCAAATATTGGTGTGAGAGCTAATTCAATCAAGGAAACACTGCATGTTGGTGAAGGGCATAATGAAGAAAGATCAGCCGAGTGGTTCTTGTAGGAGAACAACTCCATTTGGCTCACTAACTTCACACACCATCAGGCTTCCAAGCAGCTCTCAAGGAAACTCAGTTTTCACACTCTATGCTTAGTGCCCTTTGAGTGCATTAATTAGTAATGAACCTGGTAGAGCATCGCACACAAACGAATGCTCCACATGCGGATTTCACATGCCACCAACTCCACATTCACAGGCAACTTCAGCGCCACAGCCGTTTTCAGATAGCCCTCAATGCAAAGGCTCTAGACGCAAATATTGGTGTGAGAGCTAATTCAATCAAGGAAACACTGCATGTTGGTGAAGGGCATATTGAAGAAGGATCAGCCGAGTGGTTCTTGTGGGAGAACAACTCCATTTGGCTCACTAACTTCACACACCATCAGGCTTCCAAGCAGCTCTCAAGGAAACTCAGTTTTCACACTCTATGCTTAGTGCCCTTTGAGTGCATTAATTAGTAATGAACCTGGCAGAGCATCCCACACCAACGAATGCTCCACATGCGGGTTTCACATGCCACCAACTCCACATTCACAGGCAACTTCAGCGCCACAGCCGTTTTCAGATAGCCCTCAATGCAAAGGCTCTAGACGCAAATATTGATGTGAGAGCTAATTCAATCAAGGAAACACTGCATGTTGGTGAAGGGCATATTGAAGAAGGATCAGCCGAGTGGTTCTTGTGGGAGAACAACTCCATTTGGCTCACTAACTTCACACACCATCAGGCTTCCAAGCAGCTCTCAAGGAAACTCAGTTTTCACAGTCTATGCTTAGTGCCCTTTGAGTGCATTATCTAGGAATGAACCTGGGAGAGCAAACCACACAAACGAATGCTCCACATGCGGGTTTCACATGCCACCAACTCCACATTCACAGGCAACTTCAGCGCTACAGCCGTTTTCACATAGCCCTCAATGCAAAGGCTCTAGACGCAAATATTGGTGTGAGAGCTAATTCAATCAAGGAAACACTGCATGTTGGTGAAGGGCATAATGAAGAAGGATCAGCCGAGTGGTTCTTGTAGGAGAACAACTCCATTTGGCTCACTAACTTCACACACCATCAGGCTTCCAAGCAGCTCTCAAGGAAACTCAGTTTTCACACTCTATGCTTAGTGCCCTTTGAGTGCATTATCTAGGAATGAACCTGGTAGAGCATCGCACACAAACGAATGCTCCACATGCGGGTTTCACATGCCACCAACTCCACATTCACAGGCAACTTCAGCGCCACAGCCGTTTTCAGATAGCCCTCAATGCAAAGGCTCTAGACGCAAATATTGGTGTGAGAGCTAATTCAATCAAGGAAACACTGCATGTTGGTGAAGGGCATATTGAAGAAGGATCAGCCGAGTGGTTCTTGTGGGAGAACAACTCCATTTGGCTCACTAACTTCACACACCATCAGGCTTCCAAGCAGCTCTCAAGGAAACTCAGTTTTCACACTCTATGCTTAGTGCCCTTTGAGTGCATTAATTAGTAATGAACCTGGCAGAGCATCCCACACCAACGAATGCTCCACATGCGGGTTTCACATGCCACCAACTCCACATTCACAGGCAACTTCAGCGCCACAGCCGTTTTCAGATAGCCCTCAATGCAAAGGCTCTAGACGCAAATATTGGTGTGAGAGCTAATTCAATCAAGGAAACACTGCATGTTGGTGAAGGGCATATTGAAGAAGGATCAACCGAGTGGTTCTTGTAGGAGAACAACTCCATTTGGCTCACTAACTTCACACACCATCAGGCTTCCAAGCAGCTCTCAAGGAAACTCAGTTTTCACACTCTATGCTTAGTGCCCTTTCAGTGCATTATCTAGGAATGAACCTGGTAGAGCATCCCACACAAACGAATGCTCCACATGCGGGTTTCACATGCCACCAACTCCACATTCACAGGCAACTTCAGCGCCACAGCCGTTTTCAGATAGCCCTCAATGCAAAGGCTCTAGACGCAAATATTGGTGTGAGAGCTAATTCAATCAAGGAAACACTGCATGTTGGCGAAGGGCATATTGAAGAAGGATCAGCCGAGTGGTTCTTGTGGGAGAACAACTCCATTTGGCTCACTAACTTCACACACCATCAGGCTTCCAAGCAGCTCTCAAAGAAACTCAGTTTTCACACTCTATGCTTAGTGCCCTTTGAGTGCATTATCTAGGAATGAACCTGGTAGATCATCCCACACAAATGAATGCTCCACATGCGGGTTTCACATGCCACCAACTCCACATTCACAGGCAACTTCAGCGCCACAGCCGTTTTCAGATAGCCCTCAATGCAAAGGCTCTAGACGCAAATATTGGTGTGAGAGCTAATTCAATCAAGGAAACACTGCATGTTGGTGAAGGGCATATTGAAGAAGGATCAGCCGAGTGGTTCTTGTGGGAGAACAACTCCATTTGGCTCACTAACTTCACACACCATCAGGCTTCCAAGCAGCTCTCAAGGAAACTCAGTTTTCACACTCTATGCTTAGTGCCCTTTGAGTGCATTAATTAGGAATGAACCTGGCAGAGCATCCCACACAAACGAATGCTCCACATGCAGGTTTCACATGCCACCAACTCCACATTCACAGGCAACTTCAGCGCCACAGCCGTTTTCAGATAGCCCTCAATGCAAAGGCTCTAGAAGCAAATATTGGTGTGAGAGCTAATTCAATCAAGGAAACACTGCATGTTGGTGAAGGGCATATTGAAGAAGGATCAGCCGAGTGGTTCTTGTGGGAGAACAACTCCTTTTGCCTCACTAACTTCACACACCATCAGGCTTCCAAGCAGCTCTCAAGGAAACTCAGTTTTCACACTCTATGCTTAGTGCCCTTTGCTTGCATTATCTTGGAATGAACCTGATAGAGCATCCCACACAAACGAATGCTCCACATGCGGGTTTCACATGCCACCAACTCCACATTCACAGGCAACTTCAGCGCCACAGCCGTTTTCAGATAGCCCTCAATGCAAAGGCTCTAGACGCAAATATTGGTGTGAGAGCTAATTCAATCAAGGAAACACTGCATGTTGGTGAAGGGCATATTGAAGAAGGATCAGCCGAGTGGTTCTTGTGGGAGAACAACTCCATTTGGCTCACTAACTTCACACACCATCAGGCTTCCAAGCAGCTCTCAAGGAAACTCAGTTTTCACACTCTATGCTTAGTGCCCTTTGAGTTTCTAGGACTGAAATGAAGCTTGGTGAGCATCCCACACAAACGAATGCGCCACATGCGGGTTTCACATGCCACCAACTCCACATTCACAGGCAACTTCAGCGCCACAGCCGTTTTCAGATAGCCCTCAATGCAAAGGCTCTAGACGCAAATATTGGTGTGAGAGCTAATTCAATCAAGGAAACACTGCATGTTGGTGAAGGGCATATTGAAGAAGGATCAGCCGAGTGGTTCTTGTGGGAGAACAACTCCTTTTGCCTCACTAACTTCACACACCATCAGGCTTCCAAGCAGCTCTCAAGGAAACTCAGTTTTCACACTCTATGCTTAGTGCCCTTTGAGTGCATTATCTAGGAATGAACCTGGTAGAGCATCCCACACAAACGAATGCTCCACATGCGGGTTTCACATGCCACCAACTCCACATTCACAGGCAACTTCAGCGCCACAGCCGTTTTCAGATAGCCCTCAATTTAAAGGCTCTAGACGCAAATATTGGTGTGAGAGCTAATTCAATCAAGGAAACACTGCATGTTGGTGAAGGGCATATTGAAGAAGGATCAGCCGAGTGGTTCTTGTGGGAGAACAACTCCATTTGGCTCACTAACTTCACACACCATCAGGCTTCCAAGCAGCTCTCAAGGAAACTCAGTTTTCACACTCTATGCTTAGTGCCCTTTGAGTGCATTAATTAGGAATGAACCTGGCAGAGCAAACCAAACCAACGAATGCTCCACATGCGGGTTTCACATGCCACCAACTCCACATTCACAGGCAACTTCAACGCCACAGCCGTTTTCAGATAGCCCTCAATGCAAAGGCTCTAGACGCAAATATTGGTGTGAGAGCTAATTCAATCAAGGAAACACTGCATGTTGGTGAAGGGCATATTGAAGAAGGATCAGCCGAGTGGTTCTTGTAGGAGAACAACTCCATTTGGCTCACTAACTTCACACACCATCAGGCTTCCAAGCAGCTCTCAAGGAAACTCAGTTTTCACACTCTATGCTTAGTGCCCTTTGAGTGCATTATCTAGGAATGAACCTGGTAGAGCATCGCACACAAACGAATGCTCCACATGCGGGTTTCACATGCCACCAACTCCACATTCACAGGCAACTTCAGCGCCACAGCCGTTTGCAGATAACTCTCAATGCAAAGGCTCTAGACGCAAATATTGGTGTGAGAGCTAATTCAATCAAGGAAACACTGCATGTTGGCGAAGGGCATATTGAAGAAGGATCAGCCGAGTGGTTCTTGTGGGAGAACAACTCCATTTGGCTCACTAACTTCACACACCATCAGGCTTCCAAGCAGCTCTCAAGGAAACTCAGTTTTCACACTCTATGCTTAGTGCCCTTTGAGTGCATTATCTAGGAATGAACCTGGTAGAGCATCCCACACAAATGAATGCTCCACATGCGGGTTTCACATGCCACCAACTCCACATTCACAGGCAACTTCAGCGCCACAGCCGTTTTCAGATAGCCCTCAATGCAAAGGCTCTAGACGCAAATATTGGTGTGAGAGCTAATTCAATCAAGGAAACACTGCATGTTGGTGAAGGGCATATTGAAGAAGGATCAGCCGAGTGGTTCTTGTGGGAGAACAACTCCATTTGGCTCACTAACTTCACACACCATCAGGCTTCCAAGCAGCTCTCAAGGAAACTCAGTTTTCACACTCTATGCTTAGTGCCCTTTGAGTTTCTAGGACTGAAATGAAGCTTGGTGAGCATCCCACACAAACGAATGCTCCACATGCGGGTTTCACATGCCACCAACTCCACATTCACAGGCAACTTCAGCGCCAAAGCCGTTTTCAGATAGCCCTCAATGCAAAGGCTCTAGATGCAAATATTGGTGTGAGAGCTAATTCAATCAAGGAAACACTGTATGTTGGTGAAGGGCATATTGAAGAAGGATCAGCCGAGTGGTTCTTGTGGGAGAACAACTCCTTTTGCCTCAGTAACTTCACACACCATCAGGCTTCCAAGCAGCTCTCAAGGAAACTCAGTTTTCACACTCTATGCTTAGTGCCCTTTGAGTGCATTATCTAGGAATGAACCTGGTAGAGCATCCCACACAAACGAATGCTCCACATGCGGGATTCACATGCCACCAACTCCACATTCACAGGCAACTTCAGCGCCACAGTCGTTTTCAGAAACCCCTCAATGCAAAGGCTCTAGACGCAAATATTGGTGTGAGAGCTAATTCAATCAAGGAAACACTGCATGTTGGTGAAGGGCATATTGAAGAAGGATCAGCCGAGTGGTTCTTGTGGGAGAACAACTCCTTTTGCCTCACTAACTTCACACACCATCAGGCTTCCAAGCAGCTCTCAAGGAAACTCAGTTTTCACACACTATGCTTAGTGCCCTTTGAGTGCCTAGGACTGAAATGATGCTTGGTGAGCATCCCACACAAACGAATGCTCCACATGCGGGTTTCACATGCCACCAACTCCACATTCACAGGCAACTTCAGCGCCACAGTCGTTTTCAGATAGCCCTCAATGCAAAGGCTCTAGACGCAAATATTGGTGTGAGAGCTAATTCAATCAAGGAAACACTGCATGTTGGTGAAGGGCATATTGAAGAAAGATCAGCCTAATGGTTCTTGTGGGAGAACAACTCCATTTGGCTCACTAACTTCACATACCATCAGGCTTCCAAGCAGCTCTCACGGAAACTCAGTTTTCACACTCTATGCTTAGTGCCCTTTGATTGCGTTATCTTGGAATGAACCTGGTAGAGCATCCCACACCAACGAATGCTCCACATGCGGGTTTCACATGCCACCAACTCCACATTCACAGGCAACTTCAGCGCCACAGCCGTTTTCAGATAGCCCTCAATGCAAAGGCTCTAGACGCAAATATTGGTGTGAGAGCTAATTCAATCAAGGAAACACTGCATGTTGGTGAAGGGCATATTGAAGAACCCTCAGCCAAGTGGTTCTTGTGGGAGAACAACTCCATTTGCCTCACTAACTTCACACACCATCAGGCTTCCAAGCAGCTCTCAAGGAAACTCAGTTTTCATACTCTATGCTTAATGCAGTTTGAGTTTCTAGGGCTGAAATGAATCTTGGTGAGCATCCCACACAAACGAATGCTCCACATGCGGGTTTCCCATGCCACCAACTCCACATTCACAGGCAACTTCAGCGCCACAGCCGTTTTCAGATAGCCCTCAATGCAAAGGCTCTAGACGCAAATATTGGTGTGAGAGCTAATTCAATCAAGGAAACACTGCATGTTGGTGAAGGGCATATTGAAGAAGGATCAGCCGAGTGGTTCTTGTGGGAGAACAACTCCATTTGGCTCACTAACTTCACACACCATCAGATTCCAAGAAGCTCTCAAGGAAACTCAGTTTTCACACTCTATGCTTAGTGCCCTTTGAGTGCATTATCTAGGAATGAACCGGGTAGAGCATCGCACACAAATAAATGCTCCACATGCGGGTTTCACATGCCACCAACTGCACACTCGCAGGCAACTTCAGCGCCACAGCCGTTTTCAGATAGCCCTCAATGCAAAGGCTCTCGACGCAAATATTGGTGTGAGAGCTAATTCAATCAAGGAAACACTGCATGTTGGTGAAGGGCATATTGAAGAAGGATCAGCCGAGTGGTTTTTGTGGGAGAACAACTCCTTTTGCCTCACTAACTTCAGACACCATCAGGCTTCCAAGCAGCTCTCAAGGAAACTCAGTTTTCATACTCTATGCTTAGTGCACTTTGAGTGCCTATGACTGAAATGAATCTTGGTGAGCATCCCACACAAACGAATGCTCCACATGCGGGTTTCACATGCCACCAACTCCACATTCACAGGCAACTTCAGCGCCACAGCCGTTTTCAGATAGCCCTCAATGCAAAGGCTCTAGACGCAAATATTGGTGAGAGAGCTAATTCAATCAAGGAAACACTGCATGTTGGTGAAGGGCATATTGAAGAAGGATCAGCCGAGTGGTTCTTGTGGGAGAACAACTCCTTTTGCCTCACTAACTTCACATTCCATCAGGCTTCCAAGCAGCTCTCAAGGAAACTCAGTTTTCACACTCTATGCTTAATGCCCTTTGAGTGCATTATCTAGGAATGAACCTGGTAGAGCATCCCACATAAACGAATGCTCCACATGCGGGTTTCACATGCCATCAACTCCACATTCACAGGCAACTTCAGCGCCACAGTCGTTTTCAGATAGCCCTCAATGCAAAGGCTCTAGACGCAAATATTGGTGTGAGAGCTAATTCAATCAAGGAAACACTGCATGTTGGTGAAGGGCATATTGAAGAAGGATCAGCCGAGTGGTTCTTGTGGGAGAACAACTCCTTTTGCCTCACTAACTTCACACACCATCAGGCTTCCAAGCAGCTCTCAAGGAAACTCAGTTTACACACTCTATGCTTAGTGCCCTTTGAGTGCATTATCTAGGAATGAACCTGGTAGAGCATCGCACACAAACGAATGCTCCACATGCGGGTTTCACATGCCACCAACTCCACATTCACAGGCAACTTCAGCGCCACAGCCGTTTTCAGATAGCCCTCAATGCAAAGGCTCTCGACGCAAATATTGGTGTGAGAGCTAATTCCATCAAGGAAACACTGCATGTTGGTGAAGGGCATATTGAAGAAGGCTCAGCCGAGTGGTTCTTGTGGGAGAACAACTCCATTTGGCTCACTAACTTCACACACCATCAGGCTTCCAAGCAGCTCTCAAGGAAACTCAGTTTTCACACTCTATGCTTATTGCACTTTGAGTGTCTAGGACTGAAATGAAGCTTGGTGAGCATCCCACACAAACGAATGCTCCACATGCAGGTTTCACATGCCACCAACTCCACATTCACAGGCAAATTCAGCGCCACAGCCGTTTTCAGATAGCCCTCAATGCAAAGGCTCTCGACGCAAATATTGGTGTGAGAGCTAATTCAATCAAGGAAACACTGCATGTTGGTGAAGGGCATATTGAAGAAGGATCAACCGAGTGGTCCTTGTGGGAGAACAACTCCATTTGGCTCACTAACTTCACACACCATCAGGCTTCCAAGCAGCTCTCAAGGAAACTCAGTTTTCACACTCTATGCTTAGTGCCCTTTGAGTGCATTATCTAGGAATGAACCTGGTAGAGCATCCCACACAAACGAATGCTCCACATGCGGGTTTCACATGCCACCAACTCCACATTCACAGGCAACTTCAGCGCCACAGCCGTTTTCAGATAGCCCTCAATGCAAAGGCTCTCGACGCAAATATTGGTGTGAGAGCTAATTCAATCAAGGAAACACTGCATGTTGGTGAAGGGCATATTGAAGAAGGATCAACCGAGTGGTCCTTGTGGGAGAACAACTCCATTTGGCTCACTAACTTCACACACCATCAGGCTTCCAAGCAGCTCTCAAGGAAACTCAGTTTTCACACTCTATGCTTAGTGCCCTTTGAGTGCATTAATTAGGAATGAACCTGGCAGAGCATCCCACACAAACGAATGCTCCACATGCGGGTTTCACATGCCACCAACTCCACATTCACTGGCAACTTCAGCGCCACAGCCGTTTTCAGATAGCCCTCAATGCAAAGGCTCTAGACGCAAATATTGGTGTGAGAGCTAATTCAATCAAGGAAACACTGCATTTTGGTGAAGGGCATATTGAAGAAGGATCAGCCGAGTGGTTCTTGTGGGAGAACAACTCCTTTTGGCTCACTAACTTCACACACCATCAGGCTTCCAAGCAGCTCTCAAGGAAACTCAGTTTTCACACTCTATGCTTAGTGCCCTTTGAGTGCATTAATTAGGAATGAACCTGGTAGAGCATCGCACACAAACGAATGCTCCACATGCGGGTTTCACATGCCACCAACTCCACATTCACAGGCAACTTCAGCGCCACAGCCGTTTTCAGATAGCCCTCAATGCAAAGGCTCTAGACGCAAATATTGGTGTGAGAGCTAACTCAATCAAGGAAACACTGCATGTTGGTGAAGGGCATATTGAAGAAGGATCATCCTAGTGGTTCTTGTGGGAAAAGAACTCCATTTGGCTCACTAACTTCACATACCATCAGGCTTCCAAGCAGCTCTCAAGGAAACTCAGTTTTCACACTCTATGCTTAGTGCCCTTTGAGTTTCTAGGACTGAAATAAAGCTTGGTGAGCATCCCACACAAACGAATGCTCCACATGCGGGTTTCACATGCCACCAACTCCACATTCACAGGCAACTTCAGCGCCACAGCCGTTTTCAGATAGCCCTCAATGCAAAGGCTCCAGACGCAAATATTGGTGTGAGAGCTAATTCAATCAAGGAAACACTGCATGTTGGTGAAGGGCATATTGAAGAAGGATCAGCCGAGTGGTTCTTGTGGGAGAACAACTCCTTTTGCCTCACTAACTTCACACACCATCAGGCTTCCAAGAAGCTCTCAAGGAAACTCAGTTTTCACACTCTATGCTTAGTGCCCTTTGAGTGCATTATCTAGGAATGAACCTGGTAGAGCATCCCACACAAACGAATGCTCCACATGCGGGTTTCACATGCCACCAACTCCACATTCACAGGCAACTTCAGCGCCACAGTCGTTTTCAGATAGCCCTCAATGCAAAGGCTCTAGACGCAAATATTGGTGTGAGAGCTAATTCAATCAAGGAAACACTGCATGTTGGTGAAGGGCATATTGAAGAAGGATCAGCCGAGTGGTTCTTGTGGGAGAACAACTCCTTTTGCCTCACTAACTTCACACACCATCAGGCTTCCAAGCAGCTCTCAAGGAAACTCAGTTTTCACACACTATGCTTAGTGCCCTTTGAGTGCCTAGGACTGAAATGATGCTTGGTGAGCATCCCACACAAACGAATGCTGCACATGCGGGTTTCACATGCCACCAACTCCACATTCACAGGCAACTTCAGCGCCACAGCCGTTTTCAGATAGCCCTCAATGCAAAGGCTCTAGACGCAAATATTGGTGTGAGAGCTAATTCAATCAAGGAAACACTGCATGTTGGTGAAGGGCATATTGAAGAAGGATCAGCCGAGTGGTTCTTGTGGGAGAACAACTCCATTTGCCTCACTAACTTCACACACCATCAGGCTTCCAAGCAGCTCTCACGGAACCTCAGTTTTCACACTCTGTGCTTAGTGCCCTTTGAGTGCCTAGGACTGAAATGAAGCTTGGTGAGCATCCCACACCAACGAATGCTCCACATGCGGGTTTCACATGCCACCAACTCCACATTCACAGGCAACTTCAGCGCCACAGCCGTTTTCAGATAGCCCTCAATGCAAAGGCTCTAGACGCAAATATTGGTGTGAGAGCTAATTCAATCAAGGAAACACTGCATGTTGGTGAAGGGCATATTGAAGAAGGATCAGCCGAGTGGTTCTTGTGGGAGAACAACTCCATTTGGCTCACTAACTTCACACACCATCAGGCTTCCAAGCAGCTCTCAAGGAAACTCAGTTTTCACACTCTATGCTTAGTGCCCTTTGAGTGCATTATCTAGGAATGAACCTGGTAGAGCATCGCACACATTCGAATGCTC
Organism: Ochotona princeps; assembly: GCF_030435755.1. Taxonomy (NCBI): domain Eukaryota; kingdom Metazoa; phylum Chordata; class Mammalia; order Lagomorpha; family Ochotonidae; genus Ochotona; species Ochotona princeps. The sequence continues at coordinate 17,019 of NW_026697861.1, read as the reverse complement.
CACATGCGGGTTTCACATGCCACCAACTCCACAATCACAGGCAACTTCAGCGCCACAGCCGTTTTCAGATAGCCCTCAATGCAAAGGCTCTATACGCAAATATTGGTGTGACAGCTAATTCAATCAAGGAAACACTGCATGTTGGTGAAGGGCATATTGAAGAAGGATCAGCCGAGTGGTTCTTGTGGGAGAACAACTCCATTTGGCTCACTAACTTCACACACCATCAGGCTTCCAAGCAGCTCTCAAGGAAACTCAGTTTTCACACTCTATGCTTAGTGCCCTTTGAGTGCCTAGGACTGAAATGAAGCTTGGTGAGCATCCCACACAAACGAATGCTCCACATGCGGGTTTCCCATGCCACCAACTCCACATTCACAGGCAACTTCAGCGCCACAGCCGTTTTCAGATAGCCCTCAATGCAAAGGCTCTAGACGCAAATATTGGTGTGAGAGCTAATTCAATCAAGGAAACACTGCATGTTGGTGAAGGGCATATTGAAGAAGGCTCAGCCGAGTGGTTCTTGTGGGAGAACAACTCCATTTGGCTCACTAACTTCACACACCATCAGGCTTCCAAGCAGCTCTCAAGGAAACTCAGTTTTCACACTCTATGCTTATTGCACTTTGAGTGTCTAGGACTGAAATGAATCTTGGTGAGCATCCCACACAAACGAATGCTCCACATGCAGGTTTCACATGCCACCAACTCCACATTCACAGGCAACTTCAGCGCCACAGCCGTTTTCAGATAGCCCTCAATGCAAAGGCTCTAGACGCAAATATTGGTGTGAGAGCTAATTCAATCAAGGAAACACTGCATGTTGGTGAAGGGCATATTGAAGAAGTATCAACCGAGTGGTTCTTGTGGGAGAACAACTCCATTTGGCTCACTAACTTCACACACCATCAGGCTTCCAAGCAGCTCTCAAGGAAACTCAGTTTTCACACTCTATGCTTAGTGCCCTTTGAGTGCATTATCTAGGAATGAACCTGGTAGAGCATCGCACACAAACGAATGCTCCACATGCGGGTTTCACATGCCACCAACTCCACATTCACAGGCAACTTCAGCGCCACAGCCGTTTTCAGATAGCCCTCAATGCAAAGGCTCTCGACGCAAATATTGGTGTGAGAGCTAATTCAATCAAGGAAACACTGCATGTTTGCATGTTGGTGAAGGGCATATTGAAGAAGGATCAGCCGAGTGGTTCTTGTGGGAGAACAACTCCATTTGTCTCACTAACTTCACACACCATCAGGCTTCCAAGCAGCTCTCAAGGAAACTCAGTTTTCACACTCTATGCTTAATGCCCTTTGAGTGTCTAGGACTGAAATGAATCTTGGTGAGCATCGCACACAAACGAATGCTCCACATGCGGGTTTCACATGCCACCAACTCCACATTCACAGGCAACTTCAGCGCCACAGTCGTTTTCAGATAGCCCTCAATGCAAAGGCTCTAGACGCAAATATTGGTCTGAGAGCTAATTCAATCAAGGAAACACTGCATGTTGGCGAAGGGCATATTGAAGAAGGATCAGCCGAGTGGTTCTTGTGGGAGAACAACTCCATTTGGCTCACTAACTTCACACACCATCAGGCTTCCAAGCAGCTCTCAAGGAAACTCAGTTTTCACACTCTATGCTTAGTGCCCTTTGAGTGCATTATCTAGGAATGAACCTGGTAGAGCATCCCACACAAACGAATGCTCCACATGCGGGTTTCACATGCCACCAACTCCACATTCACAGGCAACTTCAGCGCCACAGCCGTTTTCAGATAGCCCTCAATGCAAAGGCTCTAGACGCAAATATTGGTGTGAGAGCTAATTCAATCAAGGAAACACTGCATGTTTGCATGTTGGTGAAGGGCATATTGAAGAAGGCTCAGCCGAGTGGTTCTTGTGGGAGAACAACTCCATTTGGCTCACTAACTTCACACACCATCAGGCTTCCAAGCAGCTCTCAAGGAAACTCAGTTTTCACACTCTATGCTTAATGCCCTTTGAGTGTCTATTACTGAAATGCATCTTGGTGAGCAACCCACACAAACGAATGCTCCACATGCGGGTTTCACATGCCACCAACTCCACGTTCACAGGCAACTTCAGCGCCACAGCCGTTTTCAGATAGCCTTCAATGCAAAGGCTCTAGACGCAAATATTGGTGTGAGAGCTAATTCAATCAAGGACACACTGCATGTTGGTGAAGGGCATATTAAAGAAGGATCAACCGAGTGGTTCTTGTAGGAGAACAACTCCATTTGGCTCACTAACTTCACACACCATCAGGCTTCCAAGCAGCTCTCAAGGAAACTCAGTTTTCACACTCTATGCTTAGTGCCCTTTGAGAGCATTATCTAGGAATGAACCTGGTAGAGCATCGCACACAAACGAATGCTCCACATGCGGGTTTCACATGCCACCAATTCCACATTCACAGGCAACTTCAGCGCCACAGCCGTTTTCAGATAGCCCTCAATGCAAAGGCTCTAGACGCAAATATTGGTGTGAGAGCTAATTCAATCAAGGAAACACTGCATGTTGGTGAAGGGCATATTGAAGAAGGATCAGCCGAGTGGTTCTTGTGGGAGAACAACTCCATTTGGCTCACTAACTTCACACACCATCAGGCTTCCGAGCAGCTCTCAAGGAAACTCAGTTTTCACACTCTATGCTTAGTGTCCTTTGAGTGCATTATCTAGGAATGAACCTGGCAGAGCATCCCACACAAACTAATGCTCCACATGCAGGTTTCACATGCCACCAACTCCACATTCACAGGCAACTTCAGCGCCACAGCCGTTTTCAGATAGCCCTCAATGCAAAGGCTCTAGACGCAAATATTGGTGTGAGAGCTAATTCAATCAAGGAAACACTGCATGTTGGTGAAGGGCATATTGAAGAAGGATCAGCCGAGTGGTTCTTGTGGGAGAACAACTCCATTTGGCTCACTAACTTCACACACCATCAGGCTTCCGAGCAGCTCTCAAGGAAACTCAGTTTTCACACTCTATGCTTAGTGCCCTTTGAGTGCATTATCTAGGAATGAACCTGGTAGAGCATCGCACACAAACGAATGCTCCACATGCGGGTTTCACATGCCACCAATTCCACATTCACAGGCAACGTCAGCGCCACAGCCGTTTTCAGATAGCCCTCAATGCAAAGGCTCTAGACGCAAATATTGGTGTGAGAGCTAATTCAATCAAGGAAACACTGCATGTTTGCATGTTGGTGAAGGGCATATTGAAGAAGGATCAGCCGAGTGGTTCTTGTGGGAGAACAACTCCATTTGTCTCACTAACTTCACACACCATCAGGCTTCCAAGCAGCTCTCAAGGAAACTCAGTTTTCACACTCTATGCTTAATGCCCTTTGAGTGTCTAGGACTGAAATGAATCTTGGTGAGCATCGCACACAAACGAATGCTCCACATGCGGGTTTCACATGCCACCAACTCCACATTCACAGGCAACTTCAGCGCCACAGCCGTTTTCAGATAGCCCTCAATGCAAAGGCTCTAGACGCAAATATTGGTGTGAGAGCTAATTCAATCAAGGAAACACTGCATGTTGGCGAAGGGCATATTGAAGAAGGATCAGCCGAGTGGTTCTTGTGGGAGAACAACTCCATTTGGCTCACTAACTTCACACACCATCAGGCTTCCAAGCAGCTCTCAAGGAAACTCAGTTTTCACACTCTATGCTTAGTGCCCTTTGAGGGCATTATCTAGGAATGAACCTGGTAGAGCATCCCACACAAACGAATGCTCCACATGCGGGTTTCACATGCCACCAACTCCACATTCACAGGCAACTTCAGCGCCACAGTCGTTTTCAGATAGCCCTCAATGCAAAGGCTCTAGACGCAAATATTGGTGTGAGAGCTAAATCAATCAAGGAAACACTGCATGTTTGCATGTTGGTGAAGGGCATATTGAAGAAGGCTCAGCCGAGTGGTTCTTGTGGGAGAACAACTCCATTTGGCTCACTAACTTCACACACCATCAGGCTTCCAAGCAGCTCTCAAGGAAACTCAGTTTTCACACTCTATGCTTAATGCCCTTTGAGTGTCTAGGACTGAAATGCATCTTGGTGAGCAACCCACACAAACGAATGCTCCACATGCGGGTTTCACATGCCACCAACTCCACGTTCACAGGCAACTTCAGCGCCACAGCCGTTTTCAGATAGCCTTCAATGCAAAGGCTCTAGACGCAAATATTGGTGTGAGAGCTAATTCAATCAAGGACACACTGCATGTTGGTGAAGGGCATATTAAAGAAGGATCAACCGAGTGGTTCTTGTAGGAGAACAACTCCATTTGGCTCACTTACTTCACACACCATCAGGCTTCCAAGCAGCTCTCAAGGAAACTCAGTTTTCACACTCTATGCTTAGTGCCCTTTGAGTGCATTATCTAGGAATGAACCTGGCAGAGCATCCCACACAAACTAATGCTCCACATGCAGGTTTCACATGCCACCAACTCCACATTCACAGGCAACTTCAGCGCCACAGCCGTTTTCACATAGCCCTCACTGCAAAGGCTCTAGACGCAAATATTGGTGTGAGAGCTAATTCAATCAAGGAAACACTGCATGTTTGCATGTTGGTGAAGGGCATATTGAAGAAGGATCAGCCGAGTGGTTCTTGTGGGAGAACAACTCCATTTGTCTCACTAACTTCACACACCATCAGGCTTCCAAGCAGCTCTCAAGGAAACTCAGTTTTCACACTCTATGCTTAATGCCCTTTGAGTGTCTAGGACTGAAATGAATCTTGGTGAGCATCCCACACAAACGAATGCTCCACATGCGGGTTTCACATGCCACCAACTCCACATTCACAGGCAACTTCAGCGCCACAGCCGTTTTCAGATAGCCCTCAATGCAAAGGCTCTAGACGCAAATATTGGTCTGAGAGCTAATTCAATCAAGGAAACACTGCATGTTGGCGAAGGGCATATTGAAGAAGGATCAGCCGAGTGGTTCTTGTGGGAGAACAACTCCATTTGGCTCACTAACTTCACACACCATCAGGCTTCCAAGCAGCTCTAAAGGAAACTCAGTTTTCACACTCTATGCTTAGTGCCCTTTGAGGGCATTATCTAGGAATGAACCTGGTAGAGCATCCCACACAAACGAATGCTCCACATGCGGGTTTCACATGCCACCAACTCCACATTCACAGGCAACTTCAGCGCCACAGCCGTTTTCAGATAGCCCTCAATGCAAAGGCTCTAGACGTAAATATTGGTGTGAGAGCTAATTCAATCAAGGAAACACTGCATGTTTGCATGTTGGTGAAGTGCATATTGAAGAAGGCTCAGCCGAGTGGTTCTTGTGGGAGAACAACTCCATTTGGCTCACTAACTTCACACACCATCAGGCTTCCAAGCAGCTCTCAAAGAAACTCAGTTTTCACACTCTATGCTTAGTGCCCTTTGAGGGCATTATCTAGGAATGAACCTGGTAGAGCATCGCACACAAACGAATGCTCCACATGCGGGTTTCACATGCCACCAATTCCACATTCACAGGCAACTTCAGCGCCACAGCCGTTTTCAGATAGCCCTCAATGCAAAGGCTCTAGACGCAAATATTGGTGTGAGAGCTAATTCAATCAAGGAAACACTGCATGTTGGTGAAGGGCATATTGAAGAAGGATCAGCCGAGTGGTTCTTGTGGGAGAACAACTCCATTTGGCTCACTAACTTCACACACCATCAGGCTTCCGAGCAGCTCTCAAGGAAACTCAGTTTTCACACTCTATGCTTAGTGCCCTTTGAGTGCATTATCTAGGAATGAACCTGGCAGAGCATCCCACACAAACTAATGCTCCACATGCAGGTTTCACATGCCACCAACTCCACATTCACAGGCAACTTCAGCGCCACAGCCGTTTTCAGATAGCCCTCAATGCAAAGGCTCTAGACGCAAATATTGGTGTGAGAGCTAATTCAATCAAGGAAACACTGCATGTTTGCATGTTGGTGAAGGGCATATTGAAGAAGGATCAGCCGAGTGGTTCTTGTGGGAGAACAACTCCATTTGGCTCACTAACTTCACACACCATCAGGCTTCCAAGCAGCTCTCAAGGAAACTCAGTTTTCACACTCTATGCTTAATGCCCTTTGAGTTTCTAGGACTGAAATGAAGCTTGGTGAGCATCCCACACAAACGAATGCTCCACATGCGGGTTTCACATGCCACCAACTCCACATTCACAGGCAACTTCAGCGCCACAGCCGTTTTCAGATAGCCCTCAATGCAAAGGCTCTAGACGCAAATATTGGTGTGAGAGCTAATTCAATCAAGGAAACACTGCATGTTGGTGAAGGGCATATTGAAGAAGGATCAGCCGAGTGGTTCTTGTGGGAGAACAACTCCTTTTGCCTCACTAACTTCACACACCATCAGGCTTCCAAGCAGCTCTCAAGGAAACTCAGTTTTCACACTCTATGCTTAGTGCCCTTTGAGTGCATTATCTAGGAATGAACCTGGTAGAGCATCCCACACAAACGAATGCTCCACATGCGGGTTTCACATGCCACCAACTCCACATTCACAGGCAACTTCAGCGCCACAGCCGTTTTCAGATAGCCCTCAATGCAAAGGCTCTAGACGCAAATATTGGTGTGAGAGCTAATTCAATCAAGGAAACACTGCATGTTGGTGAAGGGCATATTGAAGAAGGATCAGCCGAGTGGTTCTTGTGGGAGAACAACTCCTTTTGCCTAACTAACTTCACACACCAACAGGCTTCCAAGCAGCTCTCAAGGAAACTCAGTTTTCACACACTATGCTTAGTGCCCTTTGAGTGCCTAGGACTGAAATGATGCTTGGTGAGCATCCCACACAAAAGAATGCTCCACATGCGGGTTTCACATGCCACCAACTCCACATTCACAGGCAACTTCAGCGCCACAGCCGTTTTCAGATAGCCCTCAATGCAAAGGCTCTAGACGCAAATATTGGTGTGAGAGCTAATTCAATCAAGGAAACACTGCATGTTGGTGAAGGGCATATTGAAGAAGGATCAGCCGAGTGGTTCTTGTGGGAGAACAACTCTTTTTGCCTCACTAACTTCACACACCACCAGGCTTCCAAGCAGCTCTCAAGGAAACTCAGTTTTCACACTCTATGCTTAGTGCCCTTTGAGTGCATTATCTAGGAATGAACCTGGTAGAGCATCCCACACAAACGAATGCTCCACATGCGGGTTTCACATGCCACCAACTCCACATTCACAGGCAACTTCAGCGCCACAGTCGTTTTCAGATAGCCCTCAATGCAAAGGCTCTAGACGCAAATATTGGTGTGAGAGCTAATTCAATCAAGGAAACACTGCATGTTGGTGAAGGGCATATTGAAGAAAGATCAGCCTAGTGGTTCTTGTGGGAGAACAACTCCATTTGGCTCACTAACTTCACACACCATCAGATTCCAAGAAGCTCTCAAGGAAACTCAGTTTTCACACTCTATGCTTAGTGCCCTTTGAGTGCATTATCTTGGAATGAACCGGGTAGAGCATCGCACACAAATAAATGCTCCACATGCGGGTTTCACATGCCACCAACTGCACACTCACAGGCAACTTCAGCGCCACAGCCGTTTTCAGATAGCCCTCAATGCAAAGGCTCTCGACGCAAATATTGGTGTGAGAGCTAATTCAATCAAGGAAACACTGCATGTTGGTGAAGGGCATATTGAAGAAGGATCAGCCGAGTGGTTCTTGTGGGAGAACAACTCCTTTTGCCTCACTAACTTCACACACCATCAGGCTTCCAAGCAGCTTTCAAGGAAACTCAGTTTTCATACTCTATGCTTAGTGCACTTTGAGTGCCTAGGACTGAAATGAAGCTTGGTGAGCATCCCACACAAACGAATGCTCCACATGCGGGTTTCACATGACACCAACTCCACATTCACAGGCAACTTCAGCGCCACAGCCGTTTTCAGATAGCCCTCAATGCAAAGGCTCTAGACGCAAATATTGGTGTGAGAGCTAATTCAATCAAGGAAACACTGCATGTTGGTGAAGGGCATATTGAAGAAGGATCAGCCGAGTTAGTTCTTGTGGGAGAACAACTCCTTTTGCCTCACTAACTTCACACACCATCAGGCTTCCAAGCAGCTCTCAAGGAAACTCAGTTTTCACACTCTATGCTTAGTGCCCTTTGAGTTTCTAGGACTGAAATGAAGCTTGGTGAGCATCCCACACAAACGAATGCTCCACATGCGGGTTTCACATGCCACCAACTCCACATTCACAGGCAACTTAAGCGCCACAGTCGTTTTCAGATAGCCCTCAATGCAAAGGCTCTAGACGCAAATATTGGTGTGAGAGCTAATTCAATCAAGGAAACACTGCATGTTGGTGAAGGGCATATTGAAGAAGGATCAGCCGAGTGGTTCTTGTGGGAGAACAACTCCATTTGGCTCACTAACTTCACACACCATCAGGCTTCCAAGCAGCTCTCAAGGAAACTCAGTTTTCACACTCTATGCTTAGTGCCCTTTGAGTGCATTATCTAGGTATGAACCTGGTAGAGCATCGCACACAAACGAATGCTCCACATGCGGGTTTCACATGCCACCAACTCCACAATCACAGGCAACTTCAGCGCCACAGCCGTTTTCAGATAGCCCTCAATGCAAAGGCTCTATACGCAAATATTGGTGTGACAGCTAATTCAATCAAGGAAACACTGCATGTTGGTGAAGGGCATATTGAAGAAGGATCAGCCGAGTGGTTCTTGTGGGAGAACAACTCCTTTTGCCTCACTAACTTCACACACCATCAGGCTTCCAAGCAGCTCTCAAGGAAACTCAGTTTTCACACACTATGCTTAGTGCCCTTTGAGTGCCTAGGACTGAAATGATGCTTGGTGAGCATCCCACACAAACGAATGCTCCACATGCGGGTTTCACATGCCACCAACTCCACATTCACAGGCAACTTCAGCGCCACAGTCGTTTTCAGATAGCCCTCAATGCAAAGGCTCTAGACGCAAATATTGGTGTGAGAGCTAATTCAATCAAGGAAACACTGCATGTTGGTGAAGGGCATATTGAAGAAAGATCAGCCTAGTGGTTCTTGTGGGAGAACAACTCCATTTGGCTCACTAACTTCACACACCATCGGCATCAGGCTTCCAAGCAGCTCTCAAGGAAACTCAGTTTTCACACTCTATGCTTAGTGCCCTTTGAGTGCCTAGGACTTAAATGAAGCTTGGTGAGCATCCCACACCAACGAATGCTCCACATGCGGGTTTCACATGCCACCAACTCCACATTCACAGGCAACTTCAGCGCCACAGCCGTTTTCAGATAGCCCTCAATGCAAAGGCTCTAGACGCAAATATTGGTGTGAGAGCTAATTCAATCAGGAAACACTGCATGTTGGTGAAGGGCATATTGAAGAAGGATGAGCCGAGTGGTTCTTGTGGGAGAACAACTCCATTTGCTCACTAACTTCACACACCATCAGGCTTCCAAGCAGCTCTCAAGGAAACTCAGTTTTCACACTCTATGCTTAGTGTCCTTTGAGTGCATTATCTAGGAATGAACCTGGTAGAGCATCGCACACAAACGAATGCTCCACATGCGGGTTTCACATGCACCAACTCCACATTCACAGGCAACTTCAGCGCCACAGCCGTTTTCAGATAGCCCTCAATGCAAAGGCTCTAGACGCAAATATTGGTGTGAGAGCTAATTCAATCAAGGAAACACTGCATGTTTGCATGTTGGTGAAGGGCATATTGAAGAAGGATCAGCCTAGTGGTTCTTGTGGGAGAACAACTCCATTTGGCTCACAACTTCACACAGCCATCAGGCTTCCAAGCAGCTCTCAAGGAAACTCAGTTTTCACACTCTATGCTTAGTGCCCTTTGAGTGCATTATCTAGGAATGAACCTGGTAGAGCATCGCTCACAAACGAATGCTCCACATGCGGGTTTCACATGCCACCAACTCCGCATTCACAGGCAACTTCAGCGCCACAGCCTTTTGCAGATAGCTCTCAATGCAAAGGCTCTAGACGCAAATATTGGTGTGAGAGCTAATTCAATCAAGGAAACACTGCATGTTGGTGAAGGGCATATTGAAGAAGGATCAGCCGAGTGGTTCTTGTGGGAGAACAACTCCATTTGGCTCACTAACTTCACACACCATCAGGCTTCCAAGCAGCTCTCAAGGAAACTCAGTTTTCACACTCTATGCTTAGTGCCCTTTGAGTGCATTATCTAGGACTGAACCTGGTAGAGCATCCCACACAAACGAATGCTCCACATGCGGGTTTCACATGCCACCAACTCCACATTCACAGGCAACTTCAGCGCCACAGGCCGTTTTCAGATAGCCCTCCAATGCAAAGGCTCTAGACGCAAATATTGGTGTGAGAGCTAATTCAATCAAGGAAACACTGCATGTTGGTGAAGGGCATATTGAAGAAGGCTCAGCCGAGTGGTTCTTGTGGGAGAACAACTCCTTTTGCCTCACTAACGTCACACACCATCAGGCTTCCAAGTAGCTCTCAAGGAAACTCAGTTTTCACACTCTATGCTTAGTGCCCTTTGAGTGCATTATCTAGGAAATTGAACCTGGTAGAGCATCCCACACAAACGAATGCTCCACATGCGGGTTTCACATGCCACCAACTCCACATTCACAGGCAACTTCAGCGCCACAGCCGTTTTCAGATAGCCCTCAATGCAAAGGCTCTAGACGCAAATATTGATGTGAGAGCTAATTCAATCAAGGAAACACTGCATGTTGGTGAAGGGCATATTGAAGAAGGATCAGCCGAGTGGTTCTTGTGGGAGAACAACTCCATTTGGCTCACTAACTTCACACACCATCAGGCTTCCAAGCAGCTCTCAAGGAAACTCAGTTTTCACAGTCTATGCTTAGTACCCTTTGAGTGCATTATCTAGAATGAACCTGGTAGAGCATCCCACACAAACGAATGCTCCACATGCGGGTTTCACATGCCACCAACTCCACATTCACAGGCAACTTCAGCGCCACAGCCATTTTCAGATAGCCCTCAATGCAAAGGCTCTCGACGCAAATATTGGTGTGAGAGCTAATTCAATCAAGGAAACACTGCAATGTTTGCATGTTGGTGAAGGGCATATTGAAGAAGGATCAGCCGAGTGGTTCTTGTGGGAGAACAACTCCATTTGTCTCACTAACTTCACACACCATCAGGCTTCCAAGCAGCTCTCAAGGAAACTCAGTTTTCACACTCTATGCTTAGTGCCCTTTGAGTGTCTAGGACTGAAATGAATCTTGGTGAGCATCGCACACAAACGAATGCTCCACATGCAGGTTTCACATGCCACCAACTCCACATTCACAGGCAACTCAGCGCCACAGCCGTTTTCAGATAGCCCTCAATGCAAAGGCTCTAGACGCAAATATTGGTGTGAGAGCTAATTCAATCAAGGAAACACTGCATGTTGGTGAAGGGCATATTGAGGAAGGATCAGCCGAGTGGTTCTTGTGGGAGAACAACTCGATTTGGCTCACTAACTTCACACACCATCAGGCTTCCAAGCAGCTCTCAAGGAAACTCAGTTTTCACACTCTATGCTTAGTGCCCTTTGAGTGCATTATCTAGGAATGAACCTGGCAGAGCATCGCACACAAACGAATGCTCCACATGCGGGTTTCACATGCCACCAACTCCACATTCACAGGCAACTTCAGCGCCACAGCCGTTTTCAGATAGCCCTCAATGCAAAGGCTCTAGACGCAAATATTGGTGTGAGAGCTAATTCAATCAAGGAAACACAGCATGTTGGTGAAGGGCATATTGAAGAAGGATCAGCCGAGTGGTTCTTGTGGGAGAAACAACTCCTTTTGCCTCACTAACTTCACACACCCATCAGGCTTCCAAGCAGCTCTCAAGGAAACTCAGTTTTCACACTCTATGCTTAGTGCCCTTTGAGTGCATTAATTAGTAATGAACCTGGCAGAGCATCCCACACAAACGAATGCTCCACATGCGGGTTTCACATGCCACCAACTCCACATTCACAGGCAACTTCAGCGCCACAGCCGTTTTCAGATAGCCCTCAATGCAAAGGCTCTAGACGCAAATATTGGTGTGAGAGCTAATTCAATCAGGGAAACACTGCATGTTGGTGAAGGGCATATTGAAGAAGGCTCAGCCGAGTGGTTCTTGTGGGAGAACAACTCATTTGGCTCACTAACTTCACACACCATCAGGCTTCCAAGCAGCTCTCAAGGAAACTCAGTTTTCACACTCTATGCTTAGTGCCCTTTGAGTGCATTATCTAGGAATGAACCTGGTAGAGCATCGCACACAAACGAATGCTCCACATGCGGGTTTCACATGCCACCAACTCCACATTCACAGGCAACTTCAGCGCCACAGCCGTTTTCAGATAGCCCTCAATGCAAAGGCTCTAGACGCAAATATTGGTGTGAGAGCTAATTCAATCAAGGAAACACTGCATGTTGGTGAAGGGCATATTGAAGAAGGATCAGCCGAGTGGTTCTTGTGGGAGAACAACTCCATTTGGCTCACTAACTTCACACACCATCAGGCTTCCAAGCACCTCTCAAGGAAACTCAGTTTTCACACTCTATGCTTAGTGCCCTTTGAGTGCATTATCTAGGAATGAACCTGGTAGAGAATACCACACAAACGAATGCTCCACATGCGGGTTTCACATGCCACCAACTCCACATTCACAGGCAACTTCAGCGCCACAACCGTTTTCAGATAGCCCTCAATGCAAAGGCTCTAGACGCAAATATTTGTGTGGGAGCTAATTCAATCAAGGAAACACTGCATGTTGGTGAAGGGCATATTGAAGAAGGATCAGCCGAGTGGTTCTTGTGGGAGAACAACTCCATTTGGCTCACTAACTTCACACACCATCAGGCTTCCGAGCAGCTCTCAAGGAAACTCAGTTTTCACACTCTATGCTTAGTGCCCTTTGAGTGCATTATCTAGGAATGATCCTGGTAGACAATCCCACACAAACGAATGCTTCACATGCGGGTTTCACATGCCCACCAACTCCACATTCACAGGCAACTTCAGCGCCACAGCCGTTTTCAGATAGCCCTCAATGCAAAGGCTCTCGACGCAAATATTGGTGTGAGAGCTAATTCAATCAAGGAAACACTGCATGTTGGTGAAGGGCATATTGAAGAAGGATCAGCCGAGTGGTTCTTGTGGGAAAACAACTCCATTTGGCTCACTAACTTCACACACCATCAGGCTTCCAAGCAGCTCTCAAGGAAACTCAGTTTTCACACTCTATGCTTAGTGCCCTTTGAGTGCATTATCTAGGAATGAACCTGGTAGAGCATCCCACACAAACGAATGCTCCACATGCAGGTTTCACATGCCACCAACTCCACATTCACAGGCAACTTCAGCGCCACAGCCGTTTTCAGATAGCCCCTCAATGCAAAGGCTCTAGACGCAAATATTTGTGTGAGAGCTAATTCAATCAAGGAAACACTGCACTGTTGGTGAAGGGCATATTGAAGAAGGATCAGCCGAGTGGTTCTTGTGGGAGAACAACTCCATTTGGCTCACTAACTTCACACACGCATCAGGCTTCCAAGCAGCTCTCAAGGAAACTCAGTTTTCACACTCTATGCTTAGTGCCCTTTGATTGCATTATCTAGGAATGAACCTGGTAGAGCATCCCACACAAACGAATGCTCCACATGCAAGGTTTCACATGCCACCACTCCACATTCACAGGCAACTTCAGCGCCACAGCGTTTTCAGATAGCCCTCAATGCAAAGGCTCTAGACGCAAATATTGGTGTGACAGCTAATTCAATCAAGGAAACACTGGCATGTTGGTGAAGGGCATATTGAAGAAGGATCAGCCGAGTGGTTCTTGTGGGAGAACAACTCCATTTGGCTCACTAACTTCACACCACCATCAGGCCTTCCAAGCAGCTCTCAAGGAAACTCAGTTTTCACACTCTATGCTTAGTGCCCTTTGAGTGCATTATCTAGGAATGAACCTGGTAGAGCATCGCACACAAACGAATGCTCCACATGCGGGTTTTCACATGCCACCAACTCCACATTCACAGGCAACTTCAGCGCCACAGCCGTTTTCAGATAGCCCTCAATGCAAAGGCTCTAGACGCAAATATTGGTGTGAGAGCTAATTCAATCAAGGAAACACTGCATGTTGGTGAAGGGCATATTGAAGAAGGATCAGCCGAGTGGTTCTTGTGGGAGAACAACTCCATTTGGCTCACTAACTTCACCACACCATCAGGCTTCCAAGCAGCTCTCAAGGAAACACAGTTTTCACACTCTATGCTTAGTGCCCTTTGAGTGCCTAGGACTGAAATGAAGCTTGGTGAGCATCCCACACCAACGAATGCTCCACATGCGGGTTTCACATGCCACCAAACTCCACATTCACAGGCAACTACAGCGCCCACAGCCGTTTTCAGATAGCCCTCAATGCAAAGGCTCTAGACGCAAATATTGGTGTGAGAGCTAATTCAATCAAGGAAACACTGCATGTTGGTGAAGGGCATATTGAAGAATGCTCAGCCGAGTGGTTCTTGTAGGAGAACAACTCCATTTGGCTCACTAACTTCACACACCATCAGGCTTCCAAGCAGCTCTCAAGGAAACTCAGTTTTCACACTCTATGCTTAGTGCCCTTTGAGTGCATTATCTAGGAATGAACCTGGTAGAGCATCCCACACAAACGAATGCTCCACATGCAGGTTTCACATGCCACCAACTCACATTCACAGGCAACTTCAGTGCCACACAGCCGTTTTCAGATAGCTCTCAATGCAAAGGCTCATAGACGCAAATATTGGTGTGAGAGCTAATTCAATCAAGGAAACACTGCCATGTTGGTGAAGGGCATATTGAAGAAGGATCAGCCGAGTGGTTCTTGTGGGAGAACAACTCCATTTGGCTCACTAACTTCACACACCATCAGGCTTCCAAGCAGCTCTCAAGGAAACTCAGTTTTCACACTCTATGCTTAGTGCCCTTTGAGTGCATTATCTAGGAATGAACCTGGTAGAGCATCCACACAAACGAATGCTCCACATGCGGGTTTCACATGCCACCAACTCCACATTCACAGGCAACTTCAGCGCCACAGCCGTTTTCAGATAGCCCTCAATGCAAAGGCTCTAGAAGCAAATATTGGTGTGAGAGCTAATTCAATCAAGGAAACACTGCATGTTGGTGAAGGGCATATTGAAGAAGGATCAGCCGAGTGGTTCTTGTGGGAGAACAACTCCATTTGTCTCACTAACTTCACACACCATCAGGCTTCCAAGCAGCTCTCAAGGAAACTCAGTTTTCACACTCTATGCTTAGTGCCCTTTGAGTGCATTATCTAGGAATGAACCTGGTAGAGCATCCCACACAAACGAATGCTCCACATGCAGGTTTCACATGCCACCAACTCCACATTCACAGGCAACTTCAGCGCCACAGCCGTTTTCAGATAGCCCTCAATGCAAAGGCTCTAGACGCAAATATTGGCTGTGACAGCTAATTCAATCAAGGAAACACTGCATGTTGGTGAAGGGCATATTGAAGAAGGATCAGCCGAGTGGTTCTTGTGGGAGAACAACTCCATTTGGCTCACTAACTTCACACACCATCAGATCCTAAGAAGCTCTCAAGGAAACTCAGTTTTCACACTCTATGCTTAGTGCCCTTTGAGTGCATTATCTAGAAATGAACCTGGTAGAGCATCGCACACAAACGAATGCTCCACATGCGGGATTTCACATGCCACCAACTCCACATTCACAGGCAACTTCAGCGCCACAGCCGTTTTCAGATAGCCCTCAATGCAAAGGCTCTAGACGCAAATATTGGTGTGAGAGCTAATTCAATCAAGGAAACACTGCATGTTGGTGAAGGGCATATTGAAGAAGGATCAGCCGAGTGGTTCTTGTGGGAGAACAACTCCATTTGGCTCACTAACTTCACACACCATCAGGCTTCAAGCAGCTCTCAAGGAAACTCAGTTTTCACACTCTATGCTTAGTGCCCTTTGAGTGCATTATCTAGGAATGAACCTGGTAGAGCATCCCACACAAACGAATGCTCCACATGCAGGTTTCACATGCCACCAACTCCACATTCACAGGCAACTTCAGCGCCACAGCCGTTTTCAGATAGCCCTCAATGCAAAGCTCTATACGCAAATATTGGTGTGAGAGCTAATTCAATCAAGGAAACACTGCTTGTTGGTGAAGGGCATATTGAAGAAGGATCAGCCGAGTGGTTCTTGTGGGAGAACAACTCCATTTGGCTCACTAACTTCACACACCATCAGGCTTCCAAGCAGCTCTCAAGGAAACTCAGTTTTCACACTCTATGCTTAGTGTCCTTTGAGTGCATTATCTAGGAATGAACCTGGTAGAGCATCGCACACAAACGAATGCTCCACATGCGGGTTTCACATGCCACCAACTCCACATTCACAGGCAACTTCAGCGCCACAGCCGTTTTCAGATAGCCCTCAATGCAAAGGCTCTAGACAGCAAATATTGGTGTGAGAGCTAATTCAATCAAGGAAACACTGCATGTTGGTGAAGGGCATATTGAAGAAGGATCAGCCGAGTGGTTCTTGTGGGAGAACAACTCCATTTGGCTCACTAACTTCACACACCATCAGGCTTCCAAGCAGCTCTCAAGGAAACTCAGTTTTCACACTCTATGCTTAGTGCCCTTTGAGTGCATTATCTAGGAATGAACCTGGTAGAGCATCCACACAAACGAATGGCTCCACATGCGGGTTTCACATGCCACCAACTCCACATTCACAGGCAACTTCAGCGCCACAGGCGTTTTCAGATAGCCCTCAATGCAAAGGCTCTAGACGCAAATATTGGTGTGAGAGCTAATTCAATCAAGGAAACACTGCATGTTGGCGAAGGGCATATTGAAGAAGGATCAGCCGAGTGGTTCTTGTGGGAGAACAACTCCATTTGGCTCACTAACTTCA
>NW_026697860.1:0-30812 GCF_030435755.1 Ochotona princeps | reverse complement strand
AGTGCCCTTTGAGTGCATTATCTAGGAATGAACCTGGTAGAGCATCCCACACAAACGAATGCTCCACATGCGGGTTTCACATGCCACCAACTCCACATTCACAGGCAACTTCAGCGCCACAGCCGTTTTCAGATAGCCCTCAATGCAAAGGCTCTAGACGCAAATATTGGTGTGAGAGCTAATTCAATCAAGGAAACACTGCATGTTGGTGAAGGGCGTATTGAAGAAGGATCAGCCGAGTGGTTCTTGTGGGAGAACAACTCCATTTGGCTCACTAACTTCACACACCATCAGGCTTCCAAGCAGCTCTCAAGGAAACTCAGTTTTCACACTCTATGCTTAGTGCCCTTTGAGTGCATTATCTAGGATTGAACCTGGTAGAGCATCCCACACAAACGAATGCTCCACATGAGGGTTTCACATGCCACCAACTCCACATTCACAGGCAACTTCAGCGCCACAGCCGTTTTCAGATAGCCCAATGCAAAGGCTCTAGACGCAAATATTGGTGTGAGAGCTAATTCAATCAAGGAAACACTGCATGTTGGTGAAGGGCATATTGAAGAAGGATCAGCCGAGTGGTTCTTGTGGGAGAACAACTCCATTTGGCTCACTAACTTCACACACCATCAGGCTTCCAAGCAGCTCTCAAGGAAACTCAGTTTTCACACTCTATGCTTAGTGCCCTTTGAGTGCATGATCTAGGAATGAACCTGGTAGAGCATCCCACACAAACGAATGCTCCACATGCGGGTTTCACATGCCACCAACTCCACATTCACAGGCAACTTCAGCGCCACAGCCGTTTTCAGATAGCCCTCAATGCAAAGGCTCTAGACGCCAATATTGGTGTGAGAGCTAATTCAATCAAGGAAACACTGCATGTTGGTGAAGGGCATATTGAAGAACGATCAGCCGAGTGGTTCTTGTGGGAGAACAACTCCATTTGGCTCACTAACTTCACACACCATCAGGCTTCCAAGCAGCTCTCAAGGAAACTCAGTTTTCACACTCTATGCTTAGTGCTCGTTGTGTGCCTAGGACTGAAATGAAGCTTGGTCAGCATCCCACACAAACGAATGCTCCACATGCGGGTTTCACATGCCACCAACTCCACATTCACAGGCAACTTCAGCGCCACAGCCGTTTTCAGATAGCCTTCAATGCAAAGGCTCTAGACGCAAATATTGGTGTGAGAGCTAATTCAATCAAGGAAACACTGCATGTTGGTGAAGGGCATATTGAAGAAGGATCAGCCGAGTGGTTCTTGTGGGAGAACAACTCCATTTGGCTCACTAACTTCACACACCATCAGGCTTCCAAGCAGCTCTCAAGCAAACTCAGTTTTCACACTCTATGCTTAGTGCCCTTTGAGTGCATGATCTAGGAATGAACCTGGTAGAGCATCCCACACAAACGAATGCTCCACATGCGGGTTTCACATGCCACCAACTCCACATTCACAGGCAACTTCAGCGCCACAGCCGTTTTCAGATAGCCCTCAATGCAAAGGCTCTAGACGCAAATATTGGTGTGAGAGCTAATTCAATCAAGGAAACACTGCATGTTGGTGAAGGGCATATTGAAGAAGGATCAGCCGAGTGGTTCTTGTGGGAGAACAACTCCATTTGGCTCACTAACTTCACACACCATCAGGCTTCCAAGCAGCTCTCAAGGAAACTCAGTTTTCACACTCTATGCTTAGTGCCCTTTGTATGGCTAGGACTGAAATGAAGCTTGGAGAGCATCCCACATAAACGAATGCTCAACATGCGGGTTTCACATGCCACCAACTCCACATTCACAGGCAACTTCAGCGCCACAGCCGTTTTCAGATAGCCCTCAATGCAAAGGCTCTAGACGCAAATATTGGTGTGAGAGCTAATTCAATCAAGGAAACACTGCATGTTGGTGAAGGGCATATTGAAGAAGGATCAGCCGAGTGGTTCTTGTGGGAGAACAACTCCATTTGGCTCACTAACTTCACACACCATCAGGCTTCCAAGCAGCTCTCAAGGAAACTCAGTTTTCACACTCTATGCTTAGTGCTCTTTGTGTGCCTCGGACTAAAATGAAGCTTGGTCAGCATCCCACACAAACGAATGCTCCACATGCGGGTTTCACATGCCAACTACTCCACATTCACAGGCAACTTCAGCGCCACAGCCGTTTTCAGATAGCCCTCAATGCAAAGGCTCTAGACGCCAATATTGGTGTGAGAGCTAATTCAATCAAGGAAACACTGCATGTTGGTGAAGGGCATATTGAAGAAGGATCAGCCGAGTGGTTCTTGTGGGAGAACAACTCCATTTGGCTCACTAACTTCACACACCATCAGGCTTCCAAGCAGCTCTCAAGGAAACTCAGTTTTCACACTCTATGCTTAGTGCTCTTTGTGTGCCTAGGACTGAAATGAAGCTTGGTCAGCATCCCACACAAACGAATGCTCCACATGCGGGTTTCACATGCCAACTACTCCACATTCACAGGCAACTTCAGCGCCACAGCCGTTTTCAGATAGCCCTCAATGCAAAGGCTCTAGACGCAAATATTGGTGTGAGAGCTAATTCAATCAAGGAAACACTGCATGTTGGTGAAGGGCATATTGAAGAAGGATCAGCCGAGTGGTTCTTGTGGGAGAACAACTCCATTTGGCTCACTAACTTCACACACCATCAGGCTTCCAAGCAGCTCTCAAGGAAACTCAGTTTTCACACTCTATGCTTAGTGCCCTTTGAGTGCATGATCTAGGAATGAATCTGGTAGAGCATCCCACACAAACGAATGCTCCACATGCGGGTTTCACATGCCACCAACTCCACATTCACAGGCAACTTCAGCGCCACAGCCGTTTTCAGATAGCCCTCAATGCAAAGGCTCTAGACGCCAATATTGGTGTGAGAGCTAATTCAATCAAGGAAACACTGCATGTTGGTGAAGGGCATATTGAAGAAGGATCAGCCGAGTGGTTCTTGTGGGAGAACAACTCCATTTGGCTCACTAACTTCACACACCATCAGGCTTCCAAGCAGCTCTCAAGGAAACTCAGTTTTCACACTCTATGCTTAGTGCTCGTTGTGTGCCTAGGACTGAAATGAAGCTTGGTCAGCATCCCCCACAAACGAATGCTCCACATGCGGGTTTCACATGCCACCAACTCCACATTCACAGGCAACTTCAGCGCCACAGCCGTTTTCAGATAGCCTTCAATGCAAAGGCTCTAGACGCAAATATTGGTGTGAGAGCTAATTCAATCAAGGAAACACTGCATGTTGGTGAAGGGCATATTGAAGAAGGATCAGCCGAGTGGTTCTTGTGGGAGAACAACTCCATTTGGCTCACTAACTTCACACACCATCAGGCTTCCAAGCAGCTCTCAAGCAAACTCAGTTTTCACACTCTATGCTTAGTGCCCTTTGAGTGCATTATCTAGGAATGAACCTGGTCGAGCATCCCACACAAACGAATTCTCCACATGCGGGTTTCACATGCCACCAACTCCACATTCACAGGCAACTTCAGCGCCACAGCCGTTTTCAGATAGCCCTCAATGCAAAGGCTCTAGACGCAAATATTGGTGTGAGAGCTAATTCAATCAAGGAAACACTGCATGTTGGTGAAGGGCGTATTGAAGAAGGATCAGCCGAGTGGTTCTTGTGGGAGAACAACTCCA
Organism: Ochotona princeps; assembly: GCF_030435755.1. NCBI lineage: Eukaryota > Metazoa > Chordata > Mammalia > Lagomorpha > Ochotonidae > Ochotona > Ochotona princeps. The sequence continues at coordinate 27,139 of NW_026697860.1, read as the reverse complement.
TTTGGCTCACTAACTTCACACACCATCAGGCTTCCAAGCAGCTCTCAAGGAAACTCAGTTTTCACACTCTATGCTTAGTGCCCTTTGAGTGCATTATCTAGGAATGAACCTGGTCGAGCATCCCACACAAACGAATGCTCCACATGAGGGTTTCACATGCCACCAACTCCACATTCACAGGCAACTTCAGCGCCACAGCCGTTTTCAGATAGCCCCAATGCAAAGGCTCTAGACGCCAATATTGGTGTGAGAGCTAATTCAATCAAGGAAACACTGCATGTTGGTGAAGGGCATATTGAAGAAGGATCAGCCGAGTGGTTCTTGTGGGAGAACAACTCCATTTGGCTCACTAACTTCACACACCATCAGGCTTCCAAGCAGCTCTCAAGGAAACTCAGTTTTCACACTCTATGCTTAGTGCCCTTTGAGTGCATGATCTAGGAATGAACCTGGTAGAGCATCCCACACAAACGAATGCTCCACATGCGGGTTTCACATGCCACCAACTCCACATTCACAGGCAACTTCAGCGCCACAGCCGTTTTCAGATAGCCCTCAATGCAAAGGCTCTAGACGCCAATATTGGTGTGAGAGCTAATTCAATCAAGGAAACACTGCTTGGTGGTGAAGGGCATATTGAAGAACGATCAGCCGAGTGGTTCTTGTGGGAGAACAACTCCATTTGGCTCACTAACTTCACACACCATCAGGCTTCCAAGCAGCTCTCAAGGAAACTCAGTTTTCACACTCTATGCTTAGTGCTCGTTGTGTGCCTAGGACTGAAATGAAGCTTGGTCAGCATCCCACACAAACGAATGCTCCACATGCGGGTTTCACATGCCACCAACTCCACATTCACAGGCAACTTCAGCGCCACAGCCGTTTTCAGATAGCCTTCAATGCAAAGGCTCTAGACGCAAATATTGGTGTGAGAGCTAATTCAATCAAGGAAACACTGCATGTTGGTGAAGGGCATATTGAAGAAGGATCAGCCGAGTGGTTCTTGTGGGAGAACAACTCCATTTGGCTCACTAACTTCACACACCATCAGGCTTCCAAGCAGCTCTCAAGCAAACTCAGTTTTCACACTCTATGCTTAGTGCCCTTGAGTGCATTATCTAGGAATGAACCTGGTAGAGCATCCCACACAAACGAATGCTCCACATGCGGGTTTCACATGCCACCAACTCCACATTCACAGGCAACTTCAGCGCCACAGCCGTTTTCAGATAGCCCTCAATGCAAAGGCTCTAGACGCAAATATTGGTGTGAGAGCTAATTCAATCAAGGAAACACTGCATGTTGGTGAAGGGCATATTGAAGAAGGATCAGCCGAGTGGTTCTTGTGGGAGAACAACTCCATTTGGCTCACTAACTTCACACACCATCAGGCTTCCAAGCAGCTCTCAAGGAAACTCAGTTTTCACACTCTATGCTTAGTGCCCTTTGAGTGCATTATCTAGGAATGAACCTGGTAGAGCATCCCACACAAACGAATTCTCCACATGCGGGTTTCACATGCCACCAACTCCACATTCACAGGCAACTTCAGCGCCACAGCCGTTTTCAGATAGCCCTCAATGCAAAGGCTCTAGACGCAAATATTGGTGTGAGAGCTAATTCAATCAAGGAAACACTGCATGTTGGTGAAGGGCATATTGAAGAAGGATCAGCCGAGTGGTTCTTGTGGGAGAACAACTCCATTTGGCTCACTAACTTCACACACCATCAGGCTTCCAAGCAGCTCTCAAGCAAACTCAGTTTTCACACTCTATGCTTAGTGCCCTTTGAGTGCATTATCTAGGAATGAACCTGGTAGAGCATCCCACACAAACGAATGCTCCACATGCGGGTTTCACATGCCACCAACTCCACATTCACAGGCAACTTCAGCGCCACAGCCGTTTTCAGATAGCCCTCAATGCAAAGGCTCTAGACGCAAATATTGGTGTGAGAGCTAATTCAATCAAGGAAACACTGCATGTTGGTGAAGGGCATATTGAAGAAGGATCAGCCGAGTGGTTCTTGTGGGAGAACAACTCCATTTGGCTCACTAACTTCACACACCATCAGGCTTCCAAGCAGCTCTCAAGGAAACTCAGTTTTCACACTCTATGCTTAGTGCTCTTTGTGTGCCTAGGACTGAAATGAAGCTTGGTCAGCATCCCACACAAACGAATGCTCCACATGCGGGTTTCACATGCCACCAACTCCACATTCACAGGCAACTTCAGCGCCACAGCCGTTTTCAGATAGCCCTCAATGCAAAGGCTCTAGACGCAAATATTGGTGTGAGAGCTAATTCAATCAAGGAAACACTGCATGTTGGTGAAGGGCATATTGAAGAAGGATCAGCCGAGTGGTTCTTGTGGGAGAACAACTCCATTTGGCTCACTAACTTCACACACCATCAGGCTTCCAAGCAGCTCTCAAGGAAACTCAGTTTTCACACTCTATGCTTAGTGCCCTTTGAGTGCATTATCTAGGAATGAACCTGGTAGAGCATCCCACACAAACGAATGCTCCACATGCGGGTTTCACATGCCACCAACTCCACATTCACAGGCAACTTCAGCGCCACAGCCGTTTTCAGATAGCCCTCAATGCAAAGGCTCTAGACGCAAATATTGGTGTGAGAGCTAATTCAATCAAGGAAACACTGCATGTTGGTGAAGGGCATATTGAAGAAGGATCAGCCGAGTGGTTCTTGTGGGAGAACAACTCCATTTGGCTCACTAACTTCACACACCATCAGGCTTCCAAGCAGCTCTCAAGGAAACTCAGTTTTCACACTCTATGCTTAGTGCCCTTTGTATGGCTAGGACTGAAATGAAGCTTGGAAAGCATCCCACATAAACGAATGCTCAACATGCGGGTTTCACATGCCACCAACTCCACATTCACAGGCAACTTCAGCGCCACAGCCGTTTTCAGATAGCCCTCAATGCAAAGGCTCTAGACGCAAATATTGGTGTGAGAGCTAATTCAATCAAGGAAACACTGCATGTTGGTGAAGGGCATATTGAAGAAGGATCAGCCGAGTGGTTCTTGTGGGAGAACAACTCCATTTGGCTCACTAACTTCACACACCATCAGGCTTCCAAGCAGCTCTCAAGGAAACTCAGTTTTCACACTCTATGCTTAGTGCTCTTTGTGTGCCTAGGACTAAAATGAAGCTTGGTCAGCATCCCACACAAACGAATGCTCCACATGCGGGTTTCACATGCCACCTACTCCACATTCACAGGCAACTTCAGCGCCACAGCCGTTTTCAGATAGCCCTCAATGCAAAGGCTCTAGACGCAAATATTGGTGTGAGAGCTAATTTAATCAAGGAAACACTGCATGTTGGTGAAGGGCATATTGAAGAAGGATCAGCCGAGTGGTTCTTGTGGGAGAACAACTCCATTTGGCTCACTAACTTCACACACCATCAGGCTTCCAAGCAGCTCTCAAGGAAACTCAGTTTTCACACTCTATGCTTAGTGCCCTTTGAGTGCATTATCTAGGAATGAACCTGGTAGAGCATCCCACACAAACGAATGCTCCACATGCGGGTTTCACATGCCACCAACTCCACATTCACAGGCAACTTCAGCGCCACAGCCGTTTTCAGATAGCCCTCAATGCAAAGGCTCTAGACGCAAATATTGGTGTGAGAGCTAATTCAATCAAGGAAACACTGCATGTTGGTGAAGGGCATATTGAAGAAGGATCAGCCGAGTGGTTCTTGTGGGAGAACAACTCCATTTGGCTCACTAACTTCACACACCATCAGGCTTCCAAGCAGCTCTCAAGGAAACTCAGTTTTCACACTCTATGCTTAGTGCCCTTTGAGTGCATGATCTAGGAATGAATCTGGTAGAGCATCCCACATAAACGAATGCTCCACATGCGGGTTTCACATGCCACCAACTCCACATTCACAGGCAACTTCAGCGCCACAGCCGTTTTCAGATAGCCCTCAATGCAAAGGCTCTAGACGCCAATATTGGTGTAAGAGCTAATTCAATCAAGGAAACACTGCATGTTGGTGAAGGGCATATTGAAGAAGGATCAGCCGAGTGGTTCTTGTGGGAGAACAACTCCATTTGGCTCACTAACTTCACACACCATCAGGCTTCCAAGCAGCTCTCAAGGAAACTCAGTTTTCACACTCTATGCTTAGTGCTCGTTGTGTGCCTAGGACTGAAATGAACCTTGGTCAGCATCCCACACAAACGAATGCTCCACATGCGGGTTTCACATGCCACCAACTCCACATTCACAGGCAACTTCAGCGCCACAGCCGTTTTCAGATAGCCTTCAATGCAAAGGCTCTAGACGCAAATATTGGTGTGAGAGCTAATTCAATCAAGGAAACACTGCATGTTGGTGAAGGGCATATTGAAGAAGGATCAGCCGAGTGGTTCTTGTGGGAGAACAACTCCATTTGGCTCACTAACTTCACACACCATCAGGCTTCCAAGCAGCTCTCAAGCAAACTCAGTTTTCACACTCTATGCTTAGTGCCCTTTGAGTGCATTATCTAGGAATGAACCTGGTAGAGCATCCCACACAAACGAATGCTCCACATGCGGGTTTCACATGCCACCAACTCCACATTCACAGGCAACTTCAGCGCCACAGCCGTTTTCAGATAGCCCTCAATGCAAAGGCTCTAGACGCAAATATTGGTGTGAGAGCTAATTCAATCAAGGAAACACTGCATGTTGGTGAAGGGCATATTGAAGAAGGATCAGCCGAGTGGTTCTTGTGGGAGAACAACTCCATTTGGCTCACTAACTTCACACACCATCAGGCTTCCAAGCAGCTCTCAAGGAAACTCAGTTTTCACACTCTATGCTTAGTGCCCTTTGAGTGCATTATCTAGGAATGAACCTGGTAGAGCATCCCACACAAACGAATGCTCCACATGCGGGTTTCACATGCCACCAACTCCACATTCACAGGCAACTTCAGCGCCACAGCCGTTTTCAGATAGCCCTCAATGCAAATGCTCTAGACGCAAATATTGGTGTGAGAGCTAATTCAATCAAGGAAACACTGCATGTTGGTGAAGGGCATATTGAAGAAGGATCAGCCGAGTGGTTCTTGTGGGAGAACAACTCCATTTGGCTCACTAACTTCACACACCATCAGGCTTCCAAGCAGCTCTCAAGGAAACTCAGTTTTCACACTCTATGCTTAGTGCCCTTTGTGTGCCTAGGACTAAAATGAAGCTTGGTCAGCATCCCACACAAACGAATGCTCCACATGCGGGTTTCACATGCCACCAACTCCACATTCACAGGCAACTTCAGCGCCACAGCCGTTTTCAGATAGCCCTCAATGCAAAGGCTCTAGACGCAAATATTGGTGTGAGAGCTAATTCAATCAAGGAAACACTGCATGTTGGTGAAGGGCATATTGAAGAAGGATCAGCCGAGTGGTTCTTGTGGGAGAACAACTCCATTTGGCTCACTAACTTCACACACCATCAGGCTTCCAAGCAGCTCTCAAGGAAACTCAGTTTTCACACTCTATGCTTAGTGCTCTTTGTGTGCCCAGGACTGAAATGAAGCTTGGTCAGCATCCCACACAAACGAATGCTCCACATGCGGGTTTCACATGCCACCAACTCCACATTCACAGGCAACTTCAGCGCCACAGCCGTTTTCAGATAGCCCTCAATGCAAAGGCTCTAGACGCAAATATTGGTGTGAGAGCTAATTCAATCAAGGAAACACTGCATGTTGGTGAAGTTCATATTGAAGAAGGATCAGCCGAGTGGTTCTTGTGGGAGAACAACTCCATTTGGCTCACTAACTTCACACACCATCAGGCTTCCAAGCAGCTCTCAAGGAAACTCAGTTTTCACACTCTATGCTTAGTGCCCTTTGAGTGCATGATCTAGGAATGAACCTGGTAGAGCATCCCACACAAACGAATGCTCCACATGCGGGTTTCACATGCCACCAACTCCACATTCACAGGCAACTTCAGCGCCACAGCCGTTTTCAGATAGCCCTCAATGCAAAGGCTCTAGACGCCAATATTGGTGTGAGAGCTAATTCAATCAAGGAAACACTGCATGTTGGTGAAGGGCATATTGAAGAAGGATCAGCCGAGTGGTTCTTGTGGGAGAACAACTCCATTTGGCTCACTAACTTCACACACCATCAGGCTTCCAAGCAGCTCTCAAGGAAACTCAGTTTTCACACTCTATGCTTAGTGCCCTTTGAGTGCATTATCTAGGAATGAACCTGGTAGAGCATCCCACACAAACGAATGCTCCACATGCGGGTTTCACATGCCACCAACTCCACATTCACAGGCAACTTCAGCGCCACAGCCGTTTTCAGATAGCCCTCAATGCAAAGGCTCTAGACGCAAATATTGGTGTGAGAGCTAATTCAATCAAGGAAACACTGCATGTTGGTGAAGGGCATATTGAAGAAGGATCAGCCGAGTGGTTCTTGTGGGAGAACAACTCCATTTGGCTCACTAACTTCACACACCATCAGGCTTCCAAGCAGCTCTCAAGGAAACTCAGTTTTCACACTCTATGCTTAGTGCCCTTTGAGTGCATTATCTAGGAATGAACATGGTAGAGCATCCCACACAAACGAATGCTCCACATGCGGGTTTCACATGCCACCAACTCCACATTCACAGGCAACTTCAGCGCCACAGCCGTTTTCAGATAGCCCTCAATGCAAAGGCTCTAGACGCAAATATTGGTGTGAGAGCTAATTCAATCAAGGAAACACTGCATGTTGGTGAAGGGCGTATTGAAGAAGGATCAGCCGAGTGGTTCTTGTGGGAGAACAACTCCATTTGGCTCACTAACTTCACACACCATCAGGCTTCCAAGCAGCTCTCAAGGAAACTCAGTTTTCACACTCTATGCTTAGTGCCCTTTGAGTGCATTATCTAGGATTGAACCTGGTAGAGCATCCCACACAAACGAATGCTCCACATGAGGGTTTCACATGCCACCAACTCCACATTCACAGGCAACTTCAGCGCCACAGCCGTTTTCAGATAGCCCCAATGCAAAGGCTCTAGACGCAAATATTGGTGTGAGAGCTAATTCAATCAAGGAAACACTGCATGTTGGTGAAGGGCATATTGAAGAAGGATCAGCCGAGTGGTTCTTGTGGGAGAACAACTCCATTTGGCTCACTAACTTCACACACCATCAGGCTTCCAAGCAGCTCTCAAGGAAACTCAGTTTTCACACTCTATGCTTAGTGCCCTTTGAGTGCATGATCTAGGAATGAACCTGGTAGAGCATCCCACACAAACGAATGCTCCACATGCGGGTTTCACATGCCACCAACTCCACATTCACAGGCAACTTCAGCGCCACAGCCGTTTTCAGATAGCCCTCAATGCAAAGGCTCTAGACGCCAATATTGGTGTGAGAGCTAATTCAATCAAGGAAACACTGCATGTTGGTGAAGGGCATATTGAAGAAGGATCAGCCGAGTGGTTCTTGTGGGAGAACAACTCCATTTGGCTCACTAACTTCACACACCATCAGGCTTCCAAGCAGCTCTCAAGGAAACTCAGTTTTCACACTCTATGCTTAGTGCCCTTTGAGTGCATTATCTAGGAATGAACCTGGTAGAGCATCCCACACAAACGAATGCTCCACATGCGGGTTTCACATGCCACCAACTCCACATTCACAGGCAACTTCAGCGCCACAGCCGTTTTCAGATAGCCCTCAATGCAAAGGCTCTAGACGCAAATATTGGTGTGAGAGCTAATTCAATCAAGGAAACACTGCATGTTGGTGAAGGGCATATTGAAGAAGGATCAGCCGAGTGGTTCTTGTGGGAGAACAACTCCATTTGGCTCACTAACTTCACACACCATCAGGCTTCCAAGCAGCTCTCAAGGAAACTCAGTTTTCACACTCTATGCTTAGTGCCCTTTGAGTGCATTATCTAGGAATGAACCTGGTAGAGCATCCCACACAAACGAATGCTCCACATGCGGGTTTCACATGCCACCAACTCCACATTCACAGGCAACTTCAGCGCCACAGCCGTTTTCAGATAGCCCTCAATGCAAAGGCTCTAGACGCAAATATTGGTGTGAGAGCTAATTCAATCAAGGAAACACTGCATGTTGGTGAAGGGCGTATTGAAGAAGGATCAGCCGAGTGGTTCTTGTGGGAGAACAACTCCATTTGGCTCACTAACTTCACACACCATCAGGCTTCCAAGCAGCTCTCAAGGAAACTCAGTTTTCACACTCTATGCTTAGTGCCCTTTGAGTGCATTATCTAGGATTGAACCTGGTAGAGCATCCCACACAAACGAATGCTCCACATGAGGGTTTCACATGCCACCAACTCCACATTCACAGGCAACTTCAGCGCCACAGCCGTTTTCAGATAGCCCCAATGCAAAGGCTCTAGACGCAAATATTGGTGTGAGAGCTAATTCAATCAAGGAAACACTGCATGTTGGTGAAGGGCATATTGAAGAAGGATCAGCCGAGTGGTTCTTGTGGGAGAACAACTCCATTTGGCTCACTAACTTCACACACCATCAGGCTTCCAAGCAGCTCTCAAGGAAACTCAGTTTTCACACTCTATGCTTAGTGCCCTTTGAGTGCATGATCTAGGAATGAACCTGGTAGAGCATCCCACACAAACGAATGCTCCACATGCGGGTTTCACATGCCACCAACTCCACATTCACAGGCAACTTCAGCGCCACAGCCGTTTTCAGATAGCCCTCAATGCAAAGGCTCTAGACGCCAATATTGGTGTGAGAGCTAATTCAATCAAGGAAACACTGCATGTTGGTGAAGGGCATATTGAAGAACGATCAGCCGAGTGGTTCTTGTGGGAGAACAACTCCATTTGGCTCACTAACTTCACACACCATCAGGCTTCCAAGCAGCTCTCAAGGAAACTCAGTTTTCACACTCTATGCTTAGTGCTCGTTGTGTGCCTAGGACTGAAATGAAGCTTGGTCAGCATCCCACACAAACGAATGCTCCACATGCGGGTTTCACATGCCACCAACTCCACATTCACAGGCAACTTCAGCGCCACAGCCGTTTTCAGATAGCCTTCAATGCAAAGGCTCTAGACGCAAATATTGGTGTGAGAGCTAATTCAATCAAGGAAACACTGCATGTTGGTGAAGGGCATATTGAAGAAGGATCAGCCGAGTGGTTCTTGTGGGAGAACAACTCCATTTGGCTCACTAACTTCACACACCATCAGGCTTCCAAGCAGCTCTCAAGCAAACTCAGTTTTCACACTCTATGCTTAGTGCCCTTTGAGTGCATGATCTAGGAATGAACCTGGTAGAGCATCCCACACAAACGAATGCTCCACATGCGGGTTTCACATGCCACCAACTCCACATTCACAGGCAACTTCAGCGCCACAGCCGTTTTCAGATAGCCCTCAATGCAAAGGCTCTAGACGCAAATATTGGTGTGAGAGCTAATTCAATCAAGGAAACACTGCATGTTGGTGAAGGGCATATTGAAGAAGGATCAGCCGAGTGGTTCTTGTGGGAGAACAACTCCATTTGGCTCACTAACTTCACACACCATCAGGCTTCCAAGCAGCTCTCAAGGAAACTCAGTTTTCACACTCTATGCTTAGTGCCCTTTGTATGGCTAGGACTGAAATGAAGCTTGGAGAGCATCCCACATAAACGAATGCTCAACATGCGGGTTTCACATGCCACCAACTCCACATTCACAGGCAACTTCAGCGCCACAGCCGTTTTCAGATAGCCCTCAATGCAAAGGCTCTAGACGCAAATATTGGTGTGAGAGCTAATTCAATCAAGGAAACACTGCATGTTGGTGAAGGGCATATTGAAGAAGGATCAGCCGAGTGGTTCTTGTGGGAGAACAACTCCATTTGGCTCACTAACTTCACACACCATCAGGCTTCCAAGCAGCTCTCAAGGAAACTCAGTTTTCACACTCTATGCTTAGTGCTCTTTGTGTGCCTCGGACTAAAATGAAGCTTGGTCAGCATCCCACACAAACGAATGCTCCACATGCGGGTTTCACATGCCAACTACTCCACATTCACAGGCAACTTCAGCGCCACAGCCGTTTTCAGATAGCCCTCAATGCAAAGGCTCTAGACGCCAATATTGGTGTGAGAGCTAATTCAATCAAGGAAACACTGCATGTTGGTGAAGGGCATATTGAAGAAGGATCAGCCGAGTGGTTCTTGTGGGAGAACAACTCCATTTGGCTCACTAACTTCACACACCATCAGGCTTCCAAGCAGCTCTCAAGGAAACTCAGTTTTCACACTCTATGCTTAGTGCTCTTTGTGTGCCTAGGACTGAAATGAAGCTTGGTCAGCATCCCACACAAACGAATGCTCCACATGCGGGTTTCACATGCCAACTACTCCACATTCACAGGCAACTTCAGCGCCACAGCCGTTTTCAGATAGCCCTCAATGCAAAGGCTCTAGACGCAAATATTGGTGTGAGAGCTAATTCAATCAAGGAAACACTGCATGTTGGTGAAGGGCATATTGAAGAAGGATCAGCCGAGTGGTTCTTGTGGGAGAACAACTCCATTTGGCTCACTAACTTCACACACCATCAGGCTTCCAAGCAGCTCTCAAGGAAACTCAGTTTTCACACTCTATGCTTAGTGCCCTTTGAGTGCATGATCTAGGAATGAATCTGGTAGAGCATCCCACACAAACGAATGCTCCACATGCGGGTTTCACATGCCACCAACTCCACATTCACAGGCAACTTCAGCGCCACAGCCGTTTTCAGATAGCCCTCAATGCAAAGGCTCTAGACGCCAATATTGGTGTGAGAGCTAATTCAATCAAGGAAACACTGCATGTTGGTGAAGGGCATATTGAAGAAGGATCAGCCGAGTGGTTCTTGTGGGAGAACAACTCCATTTGGCTCACTAACTTCACACACCATCAGGCTTCCAAGCAGCTCTCAAGCAAACTCAGTTTTCACACTCTATGCTTAGTGCCCTTTGAGTGCATGATCTAGGAATGAATCTGGTAGAGCATCCCACACAAACGAATGCTCCACATGCGGGTTTCACATGCCACCAACTCCACATTCACAGGCAACTTCAGCGCCACAGCCGTTTTCAGATAGCCCTCAATGCAAAGGCTCTAGACGCCAATATTGGTGTGAGAGCTAATTCAATCAAGGAAACACTGCATGTTGGTGAAGGGCATATTGAAGAAGGATCAGCCGAGTGGTTCTTGTGGGAGAACAACTCCATTTGGCTCACTAACTTCACACACCATCAGGCTTCCAAGCAGCTCTCAAGGAAACTCAGTTTTCACACTCTATGCTTAGTGCTCGTTGTGTGCCTAGGACTGAAATGAAGCTTGGTCAGCATCCCACACAAACGAATGCTCCACATGCGGGTTTCACATGCCACCAACTCCACATTCACAGGCAACTTCAGCGCCAACGCCGTTTTCAGATAGCCTTCAATGCAAAGGCTCTAGACGCAAATATTGGTGTGAGAGCTAATTCAATCAAGGAAACACTGCATGTTGGTGAAGGGCATATTGAAGAAGGATCAGCCGAGTGGTTCTTGTGGGAGAACAACTCCATTTGGCTCACTAACTTCACACACCATCAGGCTTCCAAGCAGCTCTCAAGCAAACTCAGTTTTCACACTCTATGCTTAGTGCCCTTTGAGTGCATTATCTAGGAATGAACCTGGTAGAGCATCCCACACAAACGAATGCTCCACATGCGGGTTTCACATGCCACCAACTCCACATTCACAGGCAACTTCAGCGCCACAGCCGTTTTCAGATAGCCCTCAATGCAAAGGCTCTAGACGCAAATATTGGTGTGAGAGCTAATTCAATCAAGGAAACACTGCATGTTGGTGAAGGGCATATTGAAGAAGGATCAGCCGAGTGGTTCTTGTGGGAGAACAACTCCATTTGGCTCACTAACTTCACACACCATCAGGCTTCCAAGCAGCTCTCAAGGAAACTCAGTTTTCACACTCTATGCTTAGTGCCCTTTGAGTGCATTATCTAGGAATGAACCTGGTAGAGCATCCCACACAAACGAATGCTCCACATGCGGGTTTCACATGCCACCAACTCCACATTCACAGGCAACTTCAGCGCCACAGCCGTTTTCAGATAGCCCTCAATGCAAAGGCTCTAGACGCAAATATTGGTGTGAGAGCTAATTCAATCAAGGAAACACTGCATGTTGGTGAAGGGCATATTGAAGAAGGATCAGCCGAGTGGTTCTTGTGGGAGAACAACTCCATTTGGCTCACTAACTTCACACACCATCAGGCTTCCGAGCAGCTCTCAAGGAAACTCAGTTTTCACACTCTATGCTTAGTGCCCTTTGAGTGCATTATCTAGGAATGAACATGGTAGAGCATCCCACACAAACGAATGCTCCACATGCGGGTTTCACATGCCACCAACTCCACATTCACAGGCAACTTCAGCGCCACAGCCGTTTTCAGATAGCCCTCAATGCAAAGGCTCTAGACGCAAATATTGGTGTGAGAGCTAATTCAATCAAGGAAACACTGCATGTTGGTGAAGGGCATATTGAAGAAGGATCAGCCGAGTGGTTCTTGTGGGAGAACAACTCCATTTGGCTCACTAACTTCACACACCATCAGGCTTACAAGCAGCTCTCAAGGAAACTCAGTTTTCACACTCTATGCTTAGTGCCCTTTGTATGGCTAGGACTGAAATGAAGCTTGGAAAGCATCCCACATAAACGAATGCTCAACATGCGGGTTTCACATGCCACCAACTCCACATTCACAGGCAACTTCAGCGCCACAGCCGTTTTCAGATAGCCCTCAATGCAAAGGCTCTAGACGCAAATATTGGTGTGAGAGCTAATTCAATCAAGGAAACACTGCATGTTGGTGAAGGGCATATTGAAGAAGGATCAGCCGAGTGGTTCTTGTGGGAGAACAACTCCATTTGGCTCACTAACTTCACACACCATCAGGCTTCCAAGCAGCTCTCAAGGAAACTCAGTTTTCACACTCTATGCTTAGTGCTCTTTGTGTGCCTAGGACTAAAATGAAGCTTGGTCAGCATCCCACACAAACGAATGCTCCACATGCGGGTTTCACATGCCACCTACTCCACATTCACAGGCAACTTCAGCGCCACAGCCGTTTTCAGATAGCCCTCAATGCAAAGGCTCTAGACGCAAATATTGGTGTGAGAGCTAATTTAATCAAGGAAACACTGCATGTTGGTGAAGGGCATATTGAAGAAGGATCAGCCGAGTGGTTCTTGTGGGAGAACAACTCCATTTGGCTCACTAACTTCACACACCATCAGGCTTCCAAGCAGCTCTCAAGGAAACTCAGTTTTCACACTCTATGCTTAGTGCCCTTTGAGTGCATTATCTAGGAATGAACCTGGTAGAGCATCCCACACAAACGAATGCTCCACATGCGGGTTTCACATGCCACCAACTCCACATTCACAGGCAACTTCAGCGCCACAGCCGTTTTCAGATAGCCCTCAATGCAAAGGCTCTAGACGCAAATATTGGTGTGAGAGCTAATTCAATCAAGGAAACACTGCATGTTGGTGAAGGGCATATTGAAGAAGGATCAGCTGAGTGGTTCTTGTGGGAGAACAACTCCATTTGGCTCACTAACTTCACACACCATCAGGCTTCCAAGCAGCTCTCAAGGAAACTCAGTTTTCACACTCTATGCTTAGTGCCCTTTGAGTGCATGATCTAGGAATGAATCTGGTAGAGCATCCCACATAAACGAATGCTCCACATGCGGGTTTCACATGCCACCAACTCCACATTCACAGGCAACTTCAGCGCCACAGCCGTTTTCAGATAGCCCTCAATGCAAAGGCTCTAGACGCCAATATTGGTGTGAGAGCTAATTCAATCAAGGAAACACTGCATGTTGGTGAAGGGCATATTGAAGAAGGATCAGCCGAGTGGTTCTTGTGGGAGAACAACTCCATTTGGCTCACTAACTTCACACACCATCAGGCTTCCAAGCAGCTCTCAAGGAAACTCAGTTTTCACACTCTATGCTTAGTGCTCGTTGTGTGCCTAGGACTGAAATGAACCTTGGTCAGCATCCCACACAAACGAATGCTCCACATGCGGGTTTCACATGCCACCAACTCCACATTCACAGGCAACTTCAGCGCCACAGCCGTTTTCAGATAGCCTTCAATGCAAAGGCTCTAGACGCAAATATTGGTGTGAGAGCTAATTCAATCAAGGAAACACTGCATGTTGGTGAAGGGCATATTGAAGAAGGATCAGCCGAGTGGTTCTTGTGGGAGAACAACTCCATTTGGCTCACTAACTTCACACACCATCAGGCTTCCAAGCAGCTCTCAAGCAAACTCAGTTTTCACACTCTATGCTTAGTGCCCTTTGAGTGCATTATCTAGGAATGAACCTGGTAGAGCATCCCACACAAACGAATGCTCCACATGCGGGTTTCACATGCCACCAACTCCACATTCACAGGCAACTTCAGCGCCACAGCCGTTTTCAGATAGCCCTCAATGCAAAGGCTCTAGACGCAAATATTGGTGTGAGAGCTAATTCAATCAAGGAAACACTGCATGTTGGTGAAGGGCATATTGAAGAAGGATCAGCCGAGTGGTTCTTGTGGGAGAACAACTCCATTTGGCTCACTAACTTCACACACCATCAGGCTTCCAAGCAGCTCTCAAGGAAACTCAGTTTTCACACTCTATGCTTAGTGCCCTTTGAGTGCATTATCTAGGAATGAACCTGGTAGAGCATCCCACACAAACGAATGCTCCACATGCGGGTTTCACATGCCACCAACTCCACATTCACAGGCAACTTCAGCGCCACAGCCGTTTTCAGATAGCCCTCAATGCAAATGCTCTAGACGCAAATATTGGTGTGAGAGCTAATTCAATCAAGGAAACACTGCATGTTGGTGAAGGGCATATTGAAGAAGGATCAGCCGAGTGGTTCTTGTGGGAGAACAACTCCATTTGGCTCACTAACTTCACACACCATCAGGCTTCCAAGCAGCTCTCAAGGAAACTCAGTTTTCACACTCTATGCTTAGTGCCCTTTGTGTGCCTAGGACTAAAATGAAGCTTGGTCAGCATCCCACACAAACGAATGCTCCACATGCGGGTTTCACATGCCACCAACTCCACATTCACAGGCAACTTCAGCGCCACAGCCGTTTTCAGATAGCCCTCAATGCAAAGGCTCTAGACGCAAATATTGGTGTGAGAGCTAATTCAATCAAGGAAACACTGCATGTTGGTGAAGGGCATATTGAAGAAGGATCAGCCGAGTGGTTCTTGTGGGAGAACAACTCCATTTGGCTCACTAACTTCACACACCATCAGGCTTCCAAGCAGCTCTCAAGGAAACTCAGTTTTCACACTCTATGCTTAGTGCTCTTTGTGTGCCCAGGACTGAAATGAAGCTTGGTCAGCATCCCACACAAACGAATGCTCCACATGCGGGTTTCACATGCCACCAACTCCACATTCACAGGCAACTTCAGCGCCACAGCCGTTTTCAGATAGCCCTCAATGCAAAGGCTCTAGACGCAAATATTGGTGTGAGAGCTAATTCAATCAAGGAAACACTGCATGTTGGTGAAGTTCATATTGAAGAAGGATCAGCCGAGTGGTTCTTGTGGGAGAACAACTCCATTTGGCTCACTAACTTCACACACCATCAGGCTTCCAAGCAGCTCTCAAGGAAACTCAGTTTTCACACTCTATGCTTAGTGCCCTTTGAGTGCATGATCTAGGAATGAACCTGGTAGAGCATCCCACACAAACGAATGCTCCACATGCGGGTTTCACATGCCACCAACTCCACATTCACAGGCAACTTCAGCGCCACAGCCGTTTTCAGATAGCCCTCAATGCAAAGGCTCTAGACGCCAATATTGGTGTGAGAGCTAATTCAATCAAGGAAACACTGCATGTTGGTGAAGGGCATATTGAAGAAGGATCAGCCGAGTGGTTCTTGTGGGAGAACAACTCCATTTGGCTCACTAACTTCACACACCATCAGGCTTCCAAGCAGCTCTCAAGCAAACTCAGTTTTCACACTCTATGCTTAGTGCCCTTTGAGTGCATTATCTAGGAATGAACCTGGTAGAGCATCCCACACAAACGAATGCTCCACATGCGGGTTTCACATGCCACCAACTCCACATTCACAGGCAACTTCAGCGCCACAGCCGTTTTCAGATAGCCCTCAATGCAAAGGCTCTAGACGCAAATATTGGTGTGAGAGCTAATTCAATCAAGGAAACACTGCATGTTGGTGAAGGGCATATTGAAGAAGGATCAGCCGAGTGGTTCTTGTGGGAGAACAACTCCATTTGGCTCACTAACTTCACACACCATCAGGCTTCCAAGCAGCTCTCAAGGAAACTCAGTTTTCACACTCTATGCTTAGTGCCCTTTGAGTGCATTATCTAGGAATGAACATGGTAGAGCATCCCACACAAACGAATGCTCCACATGCGGGTTTCACATGCCACCAACTCCACATTCACAGGCAACTTCAGCGCCACAGCCGTTTTCAGATAGCCCTCAATGCAAAGGCTCTAGACGCCAATATTGGTGTGAGAGCTAATTCAATCAAGGAAACACTGCATGTTGGTGAAGGGCATATTGAAGAAGGATCAGCCGAGTGGTTCTTGTGGGAGAACAACTCCATTTGGCTCACTAACTTCACACACCATCAGGCTTCCAAGCAGCTCTCAAGGAAACTCAGTTTTCACACTCTATGCTTAGTGCTCTTTGTGTGCCTCGGACTAAAATGAAGCTTGTTCAGCATCCCACACAAACGAATGCTCCACATGCGGGTTTCACATGCCACCTACTCCACATTCACAGGCAACTTCAGCGCCACAGCCGTTTTCAGATAGCCCTCAATGCAAAGGCTCTAGACGCAAATATTGGTGTGAGAGCTAATTCAATCAAGGAAACACTGCATGTTGGTGAAGGGCATATTGAAGAAGGATCAGCCGAGTGGTTCTTGTGGGAGAACAACTCCATTTGGCTCACTAACTTCACACACCATCAGGCTTCCAAGCAGCTCTCAAGGAAACTCAGTTTTCACACTCTATGCTTAGTGCCCTTTGAGTGCATTATCTAGGAATGAACATGGTAGAGCATCCCACACAAACGAATGCTCCACATGCGGGTTTCACATGCCACCAACTCCACATTCACAGGCAACTTCAGCGCCACAGCCGTTTTCAGATAGCCCTCAATGCAAAGGCTCTAGACGCCAATATTGGTGTGAGAGCTAATTCAATCAAGGAAACACTGCATGTTGGTGAAGGGCATATTGAAGAAGGATCAGCCGAGTGGTTCTTGTGGGAGAACAACTCCATTTGGCTCACTAACTTCACACACCATCAGGCTTCCAAGCAGCTCTCAAGGAAACTCAGTTTTCACACTCTATGCTTAGTGCCCTTTGAGTGCATTATCTAGGAATGAACCTGGTAGAGCATCCCACACAAACGAATGCTCCACATGCGGGTTTCACATGCCACCAACTCCACATTCACAGGCAACTTCAGCGCCACAGCCGTTTTCAGATAGCCCTCAATGCAAAGGCTCTAGACGCAAATATTGGTGTGAGAGCTAATTCAATCAAGGAAACACTGCATGTTGGTGAAGGGCATATTGAAGAAGGATCAGCCGAGTGGTTCTTGTGGGAGAACAACTCCATTTGGCTCACTAACTTCACACACCATCAGGCTTCCAAGCAGCTCTCAAGGAAACTCAGTTTTCACACTCTATGCTTAGTGCCCTTTGAGTGCATTATCTAGGAATGAACCTGGTAGAGCATCCCACACAAACGAATGCTCCACATGCGGGTTTCACATGCCACCAACTCCACATTCACAGGCAACTTCAGCGCCACAGCCGTTTTCAGATAGCCCTCAATGCAAAGGCTCTAGACGCAAATATTGGTGTGAGAGCTAATTCAATCAAGGAAACACTGCATGTTGGTGAAGGGCATATTGAAGAAGGATCAGCCGAGTGGTTCTTGTGGGAGAACAACTCCATTTGGCTCACTAACTTCACACACCATCAGGCTTCCAAGCAGCTCTCAAGGAAACTCAGTTTTCACACTCTATGCTTAGTGCTCTTTGTGTGCCTAGGACTAAAATGAAGCTTGGTCAGCATCCCACACAAACGAATGCTCCACATGCGGGTTTCACATGCCACCTACTCCACATTCACAGGCAACTTCAGCGCCACAGCCGTTTTCAGATAGCCCTCAATGCAAAGGCTCTAGACGCAAATATTGGTGTGAGAGCTAATTCAATCAAGGAAACACTGCATGTTGGTGAAGGGCATATTGAAGAAGGATCAGCCGAGTGGTTCTTGTGGGAGAACAACTCCATTTGGCTCACTAACTTCACACACCATCAGGCTTCCAAGCAGCTCTCAAGGAAACTCAGTTTTCACACTCTATGCTTAGTGCTCTTTGTGTGCCTAGGACTGAAATGAAGCTTGGTCAGCATCCCACACAAACGAATGCTCCACATGCTGGTTTCACATGCCACCAACTCCACATTCACAGGCAAATTCAGCGCCACAGCCGTTTTCAGATAGCCCTCAATGCAAAGGCTCTAGACGCAAATATTGGTGTGAGAGCTAATTCAATCAAGGAAACACTGCATGTTGGTGAAGGGCATATTGAAGAAGGATCAGCCGAGTGGTTCTTGTGGGAGAACAACTCCATTTGGCTCACTAACTTCACACACCATCAGGCTTCCAAGCAGCTCTCAAGCAAACTCAGTTTTCACACTCTATGCTTAGTGCCCTTTGAGTGCATGATCTAGGAATGAATCTGGTAGAGCATCCCACACAAACGAATGCTCCACATGCGGGTTTCACATGCCACCAACTCCACATTCACAGGCAACTTCAGCGCCACAGCCGTTTTCAGATAGCCCTCAATGCAAAGGCTCTAGACGCCAATATTGGTGTGAGAGCTAATTCAATCAAGGAAACACTGCATGTTGGTGAAGGGCATATTGAAGAAGGATCAGCCGAGTGGTTCTTGTGGGAGAACAACTCCATTTGGCTCACTAACTTCACACACCATCAGGCTTCCAAGCAGCTCTCAAGGAAACTCAGTTTTCACACTCTATGCTTAGTGCTCGTTGTGTGCCTAGGACTGAAATGAAGCTTGGTCAGCATCCCACACAAACGAATGCTCCACATGCGGGTTTCACATGCCACCAACTCCACATTCACAGGCAACTTCAGCGCCAACGCCGTTTTCAGATAGCCTTCAATGCAAAGGCTCTAGACGCAAATATTGGTGTGAGAGCTAATTCAATCAAGGAAACACTGCATGTTGGTGAAGGGCATATTGAAGAAGGATCAGCCGAGTGGTTCTTGTGGGAGAACAACTCCATTTGGCTCACTAACTTCACACACCATCAGGCTTCCAAGCAGCTCTCAAGCAAACTCAGTTTTCACACTCTATGCTTAGTGCCCTTTGAGTGCATTATCTAGGAATGAACCTGGTAGAGCATCCCACACAAACGAATGCTCCACATGCGGGTTTCACATGCCACCAACTCCACATTCACAGGCAACTTCAGCGCCACAGCCGTTTTCAGATAGCCCTCAATGCAAAGGCTCTAGACGCAAATATTGGTGTGAGAGCTAATTCAATCAAGGAAACACTGCATGTTGGTGAAGGGCATATTGAAGAAGGATCAGCCGAGTGGTTCTTGTGGGAGAACAACTCCATTTGGCTCACTAACTTCACACACCATCAGGCTTCCAAGCAGCTCTCAAGCAAACTCAGTTTTCACACTCTATGCTTAGTGCCCTTTGAGTGCATTATCTAGGAATGAACCTGGTAGAGCATCCCACACAAACGAATGCTCCACATGCGGGTTTCACATGCCACCAACTCCACATTCACAGGCAACTTCAGCGCCACAGCCGTTTTCAGATAGCCCTCAATGCAAAGGCTCTAGACGCAAATATTGGTGTGAGAGCTAATTCAATCAAGGAAACACTGCATGTTGGTGAAGGGCATATTGAAGAAGGATCAGCCGAGTGGTTCTTGTGGGAGAACAACTCCATTTGGCTCACTAACTTCACACACCATCAGGCTTCCAAGCAGCTCTCAAGGAAACTCAGTTTTCACACTCTATGCTTAGTGCCCTTTGTATGGCTAGGACTGAAATGAAGCTTGGAAAGCATCCCACATAAACGAATGCTCAACATGCGGGTTTCACATGCCACCAACTCCACATTCACAGGCAACTTCAGCGCCACAGCCGTTTTCAGATAGCCCTCAATGCAAAGGCTCTAGACGCAAATATTGGTGTGAGAGCTAATTCAATCAAGGAAACACTGCATGTTGGTGAAGGGCATATTGAAGAAGGATCAGCCGAGTGGTTCTTGTGGGAGAACAACTCCATTTGGCTCACTAACTTCACACACCATCAGGCTTCCAAGCAGCTCTCAAGGAAACTCAGTTTTCACACTCTATGCTTAGTGCTCTTTGTGTGCCTAGGACTAAAATGAAGCTTGGTCAGCATCCCACACAAACGAATGCTCCACATGCGGGTTTCACATGCCACCTACTCCACATTCACAGGCAACTTCAGCGCCACAGCCGTTTTCAGATAGCCCTCAATGCAAAGGCTCTAGACGCAAATATTGGTGTGAGAGCTAATTTAATCAAGGAAACACTGCATGTTGGTGAAGGGCATATTGAAGAAGGATCAGCCGAGTGGTTCTTGTGGGAGAACAACTCCATTTGGCTCACTAACTTCACACACCATCAGGCTTCCAAGCAGCTCTCAAGGAAACTCAGTTTTCACACTCTATGCTTAGTGCCCTTTGAGTGCATTATCTAGGAATGAACCTGGTAGAGCATCCCACACAAACGAATGCTCCACATGCGGGTTTCACATGCCACCAACTCCACATTCACAGGCAACTTCAGCGCCACAGCCGTTTTCAGATAGCCCTCAATGCAAAGGCTCTAGACGCAAATATTGGTGTGAGAGCTAATTCAATCAAGGAAACACTGCATGTTGGTGAAGGGCATATTGAAGAAGGATCAGCCGAGTGGTTCTTGTGGGAGAACAACTCCATTTGGCTCACTAACTTCACACACCATCAGGCTTCCAAGCAGCTCTCAAGGAAACTCAGTTTTCACACTCTATGCTTAGTGCCCTTTGAGTGCATGATCTAGGAATGAATCTGGTAGAGCATCCCACATAAACGAATGCTCCACATGCGGGTTTCACATGCCACCAACTCCACATTCACAGGCAACTTCAGCGCCACAGCCGTTTTCAGATAGCCCTCAATGCAAAGGCTCTAGACGCCAATATTGGTGTAAGAGCTAATTCAATCAAGGAAACACTGCATGTTGGTGAAGGGCATATTGAAGAAGGATCAGCCGAGTGGTTCTTGTGGGAGAACAACTCCATTTGGCTCACTAACTTCACACACCATCAGGCTTCCAAGCAGCTCTCAAGGAAACTCAGTTTTCACACTCTATGCTTAGTGCTCGTTGTGTGCCTAGGACTGAAATGAACCTTGGTCAGCATCCCACACAAACGAATGCTCCACATGCGGGTTTCACATGCCACCAACTCCACATTCACAGGCAACTTCAGCGCCACAGCCGTTTTCAGATAGCCTTCAATGCAAAGGCTCTAGACGCAAATATTGGTGTGAGAGCTAATTCAATCAAGGAAACACTGCATGTTGGTGAAGGGCATATTGAAGAAGGATCAGCCGAGTGGTTCTTGTGGGAGAACAACTCCATTTGGCTCACTAACTTCACACACCATCAGGCTTCCAAGCAGCTCTCAAGCAAACTCAGTTTTCACACTCTATGCTTAGTGCCCTTTGAGTGCATTATCTAGGAATGAACCTGGTAGAGCATCCCACACAAACGAATGCTCCACATGCGGGTTTCACATGCCACCAACTCCACATTCACAGGCAACTTCAGCGCCACAGCCGTTTTCAGATAGCCCTCAATGCAAAGGCTCTAGACGCAAATATTGGTGTGAGAGCTAATTCAATCAAGGAAACACTGCATGTTGGTGAAGGGCATATTGAAGAAGGATCAGCCGAGTGGTTCTTGTGGGAGAACAACTCCATTTGGCTCACTAACTTCACACACCATCAGGCTTCCAAGCAGCTCTCAAGGAAACTCAGTTTTCACACTCTATGCTTAGTGCCCTTTGAGTGCATTATCTAGGAATGAACCTGGTAGAGCATCCCACACAAACGAATGCTCCACATGCGGGTTTCACATGCCACCAACTCCACATTCACAGGCAACTTCAGCGCCACAGCCGTTTTCAGATAGCCCTCAATGCAAATGCTCTAGACGCAAATATTGGTGTGAGAGCTAATTCAATCAAGGAAACACTGCATGTTGGTGAAGGGCATATTGAAGAAGGATCAGCCGAGTGGTTCTTGTGGGAGAACAACTCCATTTGGCTCACTAACTTCACACACCATCAGGCTTCCAAGCAGCTCTCAAGGAAACTCAGTTTTCACACTCTATGCTTAGTGCCCTTTGTGTGCCTAGGACTAAAATGAAGCTTGGTCAGCATCCCACACAAACGAATGCTCCACATGCGGGTTTCACATGCCACCAACTCCACATTCACAGGCAACTTCAGCGCCACAGCCGTTTTCAGATAGCCCTCAATGCAAAGGCTCTAGACGCAAATATTGGTGTGAGAGCTAATTCAATCAAGGAAACACTGCATGTTGGTGAAGGGCATATTGAAGAAGGATCAGCCGAGTGGTTCTTGTGGGAGAACAACTCCATTTGGCTCACTAACTTCACACACCATCAGGCTTCCAAGCAGCTCTCAAGGAAACTCAGTTTTCACACTCTATGCTTAGTGCTCTTTGTGTGCCCAGGACTGAAATGAAGCTTGGTCAGCATCCCACACAAACGAATGCTCCACATGCGGGTTTCACATGCCACCAACTCCACATTCACAGGCAACTTCAGCGCCACAGCCGTTTTCAGATAGCCCTCAATGCAAAGGCTCTAGACGCAAATATTGGTGTGAGAGCTAATTCAATCAAGGAAACACTGCATGTTGGTGAAGTTCATATTGAAGAAGGATCAGCCGAGTGGTTCTTGTGGGAGAACAACTCCATTTGGCTCACTAACTTCACACACCATCAGGCTTCCAAGCAGCTCTCAAGGAAACTCAGTTTTCACACTCTATGCTTAGTGCCCTTTGAGTGCATTATCTAGGAATGAACATGGTAGAGCATCCCACACAAACGAATGCTCCACATGCGGGTTTCACATGCCACCAACTCCACATTCACAGGCAACTTCAGCGCCACAGCCGTTTTCAGATAGCCCTCAATGCAAAGGCTCTAGACGCAAATATTGGTGTGAGAGCTAATTCAATCAAGGAAACACTGCATGTTGGTGAAGGGCGTATTGAAGAAGGATCAGCCGAGTGGTTCTTGTGGGAGAACAACTCCATTTGGCTCACTAACTTCACACACCATCAGGCTTCCAAGCAGCTCTCAAGGAAACTCAGTTTTCACACTCTATGCTTAGTGCCCTTTGAGTGCATTATCTAGGATTGAACCTGGTAGAGCATCCCACACAAACGAATGCTCCACATGAGGGTTTCACATGCCACCAACTCCACATTCACAGGCAACTTCAGCGCCACAGCCGTTTTCAGATAGCCCCAATGCAAAGGCTCTAGACGCAAATATTGGTGTGAGAGCTAATTCAATCAAGGAAACACTGCATGTTGGTGAAGGGCATATTGAAGAAGGATCAGCCGAGTGGTTCTTGTGGGAGAACAACTCCATTTGGCTCACTAACTTCACACACCATCAGGCTTCCAAGCAGCTCTCAAGGAAACTCAGTTTTCACACTCTATGCTTAGTGCCCTTTGAGTGCATGATCTAGGAATGAACCTGGTAGAGCATCCCACACAAACGAATGCTCCACATGCGGGTTTCACATGCCACCAACTCCACATTCACAGGCAACTTCAGCGCCACAGCCGTTTTCAGATAGCCCTCAATGCAAAGGCTCTAGACGCCAATATTGGTGTGAGAGCTAATTCAATCAAGGAAACACTGCATGTTGGTGAAGGGCATATTGAAGAAGGATCAGCCGAGTGGTTCTTGTGGGAGAACAACTCCATTTGGCTCACTAACTTCACACACCATCAGGCTTCCAAGCAGCTCTCAAGGAAACTCAGTTTTCACACTCTATGCTTAGTGCCCTTTGAGTGCATTATCTAGGAATGAACCTGGTAGAGCATCCCACACAAACGAATGCTCCACATGCGGGTTTCACATGCCACCAACTCCACATTCACAGGCAACTTCAGCGCCACAGCCGTTTTCAGATAGCCCTCAATGCAAAGGCTCTAGACGCAAATATTGGTGTGAGAGCTAATTCAATCAAGGAAACACTGCATGTTGGTGAAGGGCATATTGAAGAAGGATCAGCCGAGTGGTTCTTGTGGGAGAACAACTCCATTTGGCTCACTAACTTCACACACCATCAGGCTTCCAAGCAGCTCTCAAGGAAACTCAGTTTTCACACTCTATGCTTAGTGCCCTTTGAGTGCATTATCTAGGAATGAACCTGGTAGAGCATCCCACACAAACGAATGCTCCACATGCGGGTTTCACATGCCACCAACTCCACATTCACAGGCAACTTCAGCGCCACAGCCGTTTTCAGATAGCCCTCAATGCAAAGGCTCTAGACGCAAATATTGGTGTGAGAGCTAATTCAATCAAGGAAACACTGCATGTTGGTGAAGGGCGTATTGAAGAAGGATCAGCCGAGTGGTTCTTGTGGGAGAACAACTCCATTTGGCTCACTAACTTCACAACCATCAGGCTTCCAAGCAGCTCTCAAGGAAACTCAGTTTTCACACTCTATGCTTAGTGCCCTTTGAGTGCATTATCTAGGATTGAACCTGGTAGAGCATCCCACACAAACGAATGCTCCACATGAGGGTTTCACATGCCACCAACTCCACATTCACAGGCAACTTCAGCGCCACAGCCGTTTTCAGATAGCCCCAATGCAAAGGCTCTAGACGCAAATATTGGTGTGAGAGCTAATTCACTCAAGGCAACACTGCATGTTGGTGAAGGGCATATTGAAGAAGGATCAGCCGAGTGGTTCTTGTGGGAGAACAACTCCATTTGGCTCACTAACTTCACACACCATCAGGCTTCCAAGCAGCTCTCAAGGAAACTCAGTTTTCACACTCTATGCTTAGTGCCCTTTGAGTGCATGATCTAGGAATGAACCTGGTAGAGCATCCCACACAAACGAATGCTCCACATGCGGGTTTCACATGCCACCAACTCCACATTCACAGGCAACTTCAGCGCCACAGCCGTTTTCAGATAGCCCTCAATGCAAAGGCTCTAGACGCCAATATTGGTGTGAGAGCTAATTCAATCAAGGAAACACTGCATGTTGGTGAAGGGCATATTGAAGAAGGATCAGCCGAGTGGTTCTTGTGGGAGAACAACTCCATTTGGCTCACTAACTTCACACACCATCAGGCTTCCAAGCAGCTCTCAAGGAAACTCAGTTTTCACACTCTATGCTTAGTGCTCGTTGTGTGCCTAGGACTGAAATGAAGCTTGGTCAGCATCCCACACAAACGAATGCTCCACATGCGGGTTTCACATGCCACCAACTCCACATTCACAGGCAACTTCAGCGCCACAGCCGTTTTCAGATAGCCTTCAATGCAAAGGCTCTAGACGCAAATATTGGTGTGAGAGCTAATTCAATCAAGGAAACACTGCATGTTGGTGAAGGGCATATTGAAGAAGGATCAGCCGAGTGGTTCTTGTGGGAGAACAACTCCATTTGGCTCACTAACTTCACACACCATCAGGCTTCCAAGCAGCTCTCAAGCAAACTCAGTTTTCACACTCTATGCTTAGTGCCCTTTGAGTGCATGATCTAGGAATGAACCTGGTAGAGCATCCCACACAAACGAATGCTCCACATGCGGGTTTCACATGCCACCAACTCCACATTCACAGGCAACTTCAGCGCCACAGCCGTTTTCAGATAGCCCTCAATGCAAAGGCTCTAGACGCAAATATTGGTGTGAGAGCTAATTCAATCAAGGAAACACTGCATGTTGGTGAAGGGCATATTGAAGAAGGATCAGCCGAGTGGTTCTTGTGGGAGAACAACTCCATTTGGCTCACTAACTTCACACACCATCAGGCTTCCAAGCAGCTCTCAAGGAAACTCAGTTTTCACACTCTATGCTTAGTGCCCTTTGTATGGCTAGGACTGAAATGAAGCTTGGAGAGCATCCCACATAAACGAATGCTCAACATGCGGGTTTCACATGCCACCAACTCCACATTCACAGGCAACTTCAGCGCCACAGCCGTTTTCAGATAGCCCTCAATGCAAAGGCTCTAGACGCAAATATTGGTGTGAGAGCTAATTCAATCAAGGAAACACTGCATGTTGGTGAAGGGCATATTGAAGAAGGATCAGCCGAGTGGTTCTTGTGGGAGAACAACTCCATTTGGCTCACTAACTTCACACACCATCAGGCTTCCAAGCAGCTCTCAAGGAAACTCAGTTTTCACACTCTATGCTTAGTGCTCTTTGTGTGCCTCGGACTAGAAATGAAGCTTGGTCAGCATCCCACACAAACGAATGCTCCACATGCGGGTTTCACATGCCAACAACTCCACATTCACAGGCAACTTCAGCGCCACAGCCGTTTTCAGATAGCCCTCAATGCAAAGGCTCTAGACGCCAATATTGGTGTGAGAGCTAATTCAATCAAGGAAACACTGCATGTTGGTGAAGGGCATATTGAAGAAGGATCAGCCGAGTGGTTCTTGTGGGAGAACAACTCCATTTGGCTCACTAACTTCACACACCATCAGGCTTCCAAGCAGCTCTCAAGGAAACTCAGTTTTCACACTCTATGCTTAGTGCTCTTTGTGTGGCCTAGGACTGAAATGAAGCTTGGTCAGCATCCCACACAAACGAATGCTCCACATGCGGGTTTCACATGCCAACTACTCCACATTCACAGGCAACTTCAGCGCCACAGCCGTTTT
>NW_026697859.1:0-45541 GCF_030435755.1 Ochotona princeps | reverse complement strand
GTTTGTGTGGGATGCTCTACCAGGTTCATTCCTAGATAATGCACTCAAAGGGCACTAAGCATAGAGTGTGAAAACTGAGTTTCCTTGAGAGCTGCTTGGAAGCCTGATGGTGTGTGAAGTTAGTGAGCCAAATGGAGTTGTTCTCCCAGAAGAACCACTCGGCTGATCCTTCTTCAATATGCCCTTCACCAACATGCAGTGTTTCCTTGATTGAATTAGCTCTCACACCAATATTTGCGTCTAGAGCCTTTGCATTGAGGGCTATCTGAAAACGGCTGTGGCGCTGAAGTTGCCTGTGAATGTGGAGTTGGTGGCATGTGAAACCCGCATGTGGAGCATTCGTTTGTGTGGGATGTTCTACCAGGTTCATTCCTAGATAATGCACTCAAAGGGCACTAAGCATAGAGTGTGAAAACTGAGTTTCCTTGAGAGCTGCTTGGAAGCCTGATGGTGTGTGAAGTTAGTGAGCCAAATGGAGTTGTTCTCCCACAAGAACCACTCGGCTGATCCTTCTTCAATATGCTCTTCACCAACATGCAGTGTTTCCTTGATTGAATTAGCTCTGACACCAATATTTGCCTCTAGAGCCTTTGCATTGAGGGCTATCTGAAAACGGCTGTGGCGCTGAAGTTGCCTGTGAATGTGGAGTTGGTGGCATGTGAAACCCGCATGTGGAGCATTCGTTTGTGTGGGATGCTCTACCAGGTTCATTCCTAGATAATGCACTCAAAGGGCACTAAGCATAGAGTGTGAAAACTGAGTTTCCTTGAGAGCTGCTTGGAAGCCTGATGGTGTGTGAAGTTAGTGAGCCAAATGGAGTTGTTCTCCCCACAAGAACCACTCGGCGATCCTTCTTCAATATGCCCTTCACCAACATGCAGTGTTTCCTTGATTGAATTAGCTCTCACACCAATATTTGCGTCTAGAGCCTTTGCATTGAGGGCTATCTGAAAACGGCTGTGGCGCTGAAGTTGCCTGTGAATGTGGAGTTGGTGGCATGTGAAACCCGCATGTGGAGCATTCGTTTGTGTGGGATGCTCTACCAGGTTCATTCCTAGATAATGCACTCAAAGGGCACTAAGCATAGAGTGTGAAAACTGCGTTTCCTTGAGAGCTGCTTGGAAGCCTGATGGTGTGTGAAGTTAGTGAGCCAAATGGAGTTGTTCTCCCACAAGAACCACTCGGCTGATCCTTCTTCAGTATGCCCTTCACCAACATGCAGTGTTTCCTTGATTGAATTAGCTCTCCCACCAATATTTGCGTCTAGAGCCTTTGCATTGAGGGCTATCTGAAAACAGCTGTGGCGCTGAAGTTGCCTGTGAATGTGGAGTTGGTGGCATGTGAAACCCGCATGTGGAGCATTCGTTTGTGTGGGATGTTCTACCAGGTTCATTCCTAGATAATGCACTCAAAGGGCACTAAGCATAGAGTGTGAAAACTGAGTTTCCTTGAGAGCTGCTTGGAAGCCTGATGGTGTGTGAAGTTAGTGAGCCAAATGGAGTTGTTCTCCCACAAGAACCACTCGGCCGATCCTTCTTCAATATGCCCTTCACCAACATGCAGTGTTCCTTGATTGAATTAGCTCTCACACCAATATTTGCGTCTAGAGCCTTTGCATTGAGGGCTATCTGAAAACGGCTGTGGCGCTGAAGTTGCCTGTGAATGTGGAGTTGGTGGCATGTGAAACCCGCATGTGGAGCATTCGTTTGTGTGGGATGCTCACCAAGCTTCATTTCAGTCCTTGTACTCAACGGGCACTAAGCATAGAGTGTGAAAACTGAGATTCCTTGAGAGCTGCTTGGAAGCCTGATGGTGTGTGAAGTTAGTGAGCCAAATGGAGTTGTTCTCCCACAAGAACCACTCGGCTGATCCTTCTTCAATATGCCCTTCACCAACATGCAGTGTTTCCTTGATTGAATTAGCTCTCACACCAATATTTGCGTCTAGAGCCTTTGCATTGAGGGCTATCTGAAAACGGCTGTGGCGCTGAAGTTGCCTGTGAATGTGGAGTTGGTGGCATGTGAAACCCGCATGTGGAGCATTCGTTTGTGTGGGATGCTCTACCAGGTTCATTCCTAGATAATGCACTCAAAGGGCACTAAGCATAGAGTGTGAAAACTGAGTTTCCTTGAGAGCTGCTTGGAAGCCTGATGGTGTGTGAAGTTAGTGAGCCAAATGGAGTTGTTCTCCCAGAAGAACCACTCGGCTGATCCTTCTTCAATATGCCCTTCACCAACATGCAGTGTTTCCTTGATTGAATTAGCTCTCACCACCAATATTTGCGTCTAGAGCCTTTGCATTGAGGGCTATCTGAAAACGGCTGTGGCGCTGAAGTTGCCTGTGAATGTGGAGTTGGTGGCATGTGAAACCCGCATGTGGAGCATTCGTTTGTGTGGGATGTTCTACCAGGTTCATTCCTAGATAATGCACTCAAAGGGCACTAAGCATAGAGTGTGAAAACTGAGTTTCCTTGAGAGCTGCTTGGAAGCCTGATGGTGTGTGAAGTTAGTGAGCCAAATGGAGTTGTTCTCCCACAAGAACCACTCGGCTGATCCTTCTTCAATATGCTCTTCACCAACATGCAGTGTTTCCTTGATTGAATTAGCTCTGACACCAATATTTGCCTCTAGAGCCTTTGCATTGAGGGCTATCTGAAAACGGCTGTGGCGCTGAAGTTGCCTGTGAATGTGGAGTTGGTGGCATGTGAAACCCGCATGTGGAGCATTCGTTTGTGTGGGATGCTCTACCAGGTTCATTCCTAGATAATGCACTCAAAGGGCACTAAGCATAGAGTGTGAAAACTGAGTTTCCTTGAGAGCTGCTTGGAAGCCTGATGGTGTGTGAAGTTAGTGAGCCAAATGGAGTTGTTCTCCCACAAGAACCACTCGGCCGATCCTTCTTCAATATGCCCTTCACCAACATGCAGTGTTTCCTTGATTGAATTAGCTCTCACACCAATATTTGCGTCTAGAGCCTTTGCATTGAGGGCTATCTGAAAACGGCTGTGGCGCTGAAGTTGCCTGTGAATGTGGAGTTGGTGGCATGTGAAACCCGCATGTGGAGCATTCGTTTGTGTGGGATGCTCTACCAGGTTCATTCCTAGATAATGCACTCAAAGGGCACTAAGCATAGAGTGTGAAAACTGCGTTTCCTTGAGAGCTGCTTGGAAGCCTGATGGTGTGTGAAGTTAGTGAGCCAAATGGAGTTGTTCTCCCACAAGAACCACTCGGCTGATCCTTCTTCAGTATGCCCTTCACCAACATGCAGTGTTTCCTTGATTGAATTAGCTCTCCCACCAATATTTGCGTCTAGAGCCTTTGCATTGAGGGCTATCTGAAAACAGCTGTGGCGCTGAAGTTGCCTGTGAATGTGGAGTTGGTGGCATGTGAAACCCGCATGTGGAGCATTCGTTTGTGTGGGATGTTCTACCAGGTTCATTCCTAGATAATGCACTCAAAGGGCACTAAGCATAGAGTGTGAAAACTGAGTTTCCTTGAGAGCTGCTTGGAAGCCTGATGGTGTGTGAAGTTAGTGAGCCAAATGGAGTTGTTCTCCCACAAGAACCACTCGGCCGATCCTTCTTCAATATGCCCTTCACCAACATGCAGTGTTTCCTTGATTGAATTAGCTCTCACACCAATATTTGCGTCTAGAGCCTTTGCATTGAGGGCTATCTGAAAACAGCTGTGGCGCTGAAGTTGCCTGTGAATGTGGAGTTGGTGGCATGTGAAACCCGCATGTGGAGCATTCGTTTGTGTGGGATGTTCTACCAGGTTCATTCCTAGATAATGCACTCAAAGGGCACTAAGCATAGAGTGTGAAAACCGAGTTTCCTTGAGAGCTGCTTGGAAGCCTGATGGTGTGTGAAGTTAGTGAGCCAAATGGAGTTGTTCTCCACAAAAAACCACTCGGCTGATCCTTCTTCAATATGCCCTTCACCAACATGCAGTGTTTCCTTGATTGAATTAGCTCTCACACCAATATTTGCGTCTAGAGCCTCTGCATTGAGGGCTATCTGAAAATGGCTGTGGCGCTGAAGTTGCCTGTGAATGTGGAGTTGGTGGCATGTGAAACCCGCATGTGGAGCATTCGTTTGTGTGGGATGCTCTAAAAGGTTCATTCCTAGATAATGCACTCAAAGGGCACTAAGCATAGAGTGTGAAAACTGAGTTTCCTTGAGAGCTGCTTGGAAGCCTGATGGTGTGTGAAGTTAGTGAGCCAAATGGAGTTGTTCTCCCACAAGAACCACTCGGCTGATCCTTCTTCAATATGCCCTTCACCAACATGCAGTGTTTCCTTGATTGAATTAGCTCTCACACCAATATTTGCGTCTAGAGCCTTTGCATTGAGGGCTATCTGAAAACGGCTGTTGCGCTGAAGTTGCCTGTGAATGTGGAGTTGGTGGCATGTGAAACCCACATGTGGAGCATTCGTTTGTGTGGGATGCTCTACCAGGTTCATTCCTAGATAATGCACTCAAAGGGCACTAAGCATAGAGTGTGAAAACTGAGTTTCCTTGAGAGCTGTTTGGAAGCCTGATGGTGTGTGAAGTTAGTGAGCCAAATGGAGTTGTTCTCCCACAAAAAACCACTCGGCTGATCCTTCTTCAATATGCCCTTCACCAACATGCAGTGTTTCCTTGATTGAATTAGCTCTCACACCAATATTTGCGTCTAGAGCCTTTGCATTGAGGGCTATCTGAAAACGGCTGTGGCGCTGAAGTTGCCTGTGAATGTGGAGTTGGTGGCATGTGAAACCCGCATGTGGAGCATTCGTTTGTGTGGGATGCTCACCAAGCTTCATTTCAGTCCTTGTACTCAACGGGCACTAAGCATAGAGTGTGAAACTGAGATTCCTTGAGAGCTGCTTGGAAGCCTGATGGTGTGTGAAGTTAGTGAGCCAAATGGAGTTGTTCTCCCACAAGAACCACTCGGCTGATCCTTCTTCAATATGCCCTTCACCAACATGCAGTGTTTCCTTGATTGAATTAGCTCTCACACCAATATTTGCGTCTAGAGCCTTTGCATTGAGGGCTATCTGAAAACGGCTGTGGCGCTGAAGTTGCCTGTGAATGTGGAGTTGGTGGCATGTGAAACCCGCATGTGGAGCATTCGTTTGTGTGGGATGCTCTACCAGGTTCATTCCTAGATAATGCACTCAAAGGGCACTAAGCATAGAGTGTGAAAACTGAGTTTCCTTGAGAGCTGCTTGGAAGCCTGATGGTGTGTGAAGTTAGTGAGCCAAATGGAGTTGTTCTCCCACAAGAACCACTCGGCTGATCCTTCTTCAATATGCCCTTCACCAACATGCAGTGTTTCCTTGATTGAATTAGCTCTCACACCAATATTTGCGTCTAGAGCCTTTGCATTGAGGGCTATCTGAAAACGGCTGTGGCGCTGAAGTTGCCTGTGAATGTGGAGTTGGTGGCATGTGAAACCCGCATGTGGAGCATTCGTTTGTGTGGGATGTTCTACCAGGTTCATTCCTAGATAATGCACTCAAAGGGCACTAAGCATAGAGTGTGAAAACTGAGTTTCCTTGAGAGCTGCTTGGAAGCCTGATGGTGTGTGAAGTTAGTGAGCCAAATGGAGTTGTTCTCCCACAAGAACCACTCGGCTGATCCTTCTTCAATATGCTCTTCACCAACATGCAGTGTTTCCTTGATTGAATTAGCTCTGACACCAATATTTGCCTCTAGAGCCTTTGCATTGAGGGCTATCTGAAAACGGCTGTGGCGCTGAAGTTGCCTGTGAATGTGGAGTTGGTGGCATGTGAAACCCGCATGTGGAGCATTCGTTTGTGTGGGATGCTCTACCAGGTTCATTCCTAGATAATGCACTCAAAGGGCACTAAGCATAGAGTGTGAAAACTGAGTTTCCTTGAGAGCTGCTTGGAAGCCTGATGGTGTGTGAAGTTAGTGAGCCAAATGGAGTTGTTCTCCCACAAGAACCACTCGGCCGATCCTTCTTCAATATGCCCTTCACCAACATGCTGTGTTTCCTTGATTGAATTAGCTCTCACACCAATATTTGCGTCTAGAGCCTTTGCATTGAGGGCTATCTGAAAACGGCTGTGGCGCTGAAGTTGCCTGTGAATGTGGAGTTGGTGGCATGTGAAACCCGCATGTGGAGCATTCGTTTGTGTGGGATGCTCTACCAGGTTCATTCCTAGATAATGCACTCAAAGGGCACTAAGCATAGAGTGTGAAAACTGCGTTTCCTTGAGAGCTGCTTGGAAGCCTGATGGTGTGTGAAGTTAGTGAGCCAAATGGAGTTGTTCTCCCACAAGAACCACTCGGCTGATCCTTCTTCAGTATGCCCTTCACCAACATGCAGTGTTTCCTTGATTGAATTAGCTCTCCCACCAATATTTGCGTCTAGAGCCTTTGCATTGAGGGCTATCTGAAAACGGCTGTGGCGCTGAAGTTGCCTGTGAATGTGGAGTTGGTGGCATGTGAAACCCGCATGTGGAGCATTCGTTTGTGTGGGATGTTCTACCAGGTTCATTCCTAGATAATGCACTCAAAGGGCACTAAGCATAGAGTGTGAAAACTGAGTTTCCTTGAGAGCTGCTTGGAAGCCTGATGGTGTGTGAAGTTAGTGAGCCAAATGGAGTTGTTCTCCCACAAGAACCACTCGGCCGATCCTTCTTCAATATGCCCTTCACCAACATGCAGTGTTTCCTTGATTGAATTAGCTCTCACACCAATATTTGCGTCTAGAGCCTTTGCATTGAGGGCTATCTGAAAACAGCTGTGGCGCTGAAGTTGCCTGTGAATGTGGAGTTGGTGGCATGTGAAACCCGCATGTGGAGCATTCGTTTGTGTGGGATGTTCTACCAGGTTCATTCCTAGATAATGCACTCAAAGGGCACTAAGCATAGAGTGTGAAAACCGAGTTTCCTTGAGAGCTGCTTGGAAGCCTGATGGTGTGTGAAGTTAGTGAGCCAAATGGAGTTGTTCTCCCACAAGAACCACTCGGCTGATCCTTCTTCAATATGCCCTTCACCAACATGCAGTGTTTCCTTGATTGAATTAGCTCTCACACCAATATTTGCGTCTAGAGCCTTTGCATTGAGGGCTATCTGAAAACTGGCTGTGGCGCTGAAGTTGCCTGTGAATGTGGAGTTGGTGGCATGTGAAACCCGCATGTGGAGCATTCGTTTGTGTGGGATGCTCTACCAGGTTCATTCCTAGATAATGCACTCAAAGGGCACTAAGCATAGAGTGTGAAAACTGAGTTTCCTTGAGAGCTGCTTGGAAGCCTGATGGTGTGTGAAGTTAGTGAGCCAAATGGAGTTGTTCTCCACAAGAACCACTCGGCTGATCCTTCTTCAATATGCCCTTCACCAACATGCAGTGTTTCCTTGATTGAATTAGCTCTCACACCAATATTTGCGTCTAGAGCCTTTGCATTGAGGGCTATCTGACAATGGCTGTGGCGCTGAAGTTGCTGTGAATGTGGAGTTGGTGGCATGTGAAACCCGCATGTGGAGCATTCGTTTGTGTGGGATGTTCTACCAGGTTCATTCTAGATAATGCACTCAAAGGGCACTAAGCATAGAGTGTGAAAACTGAGTTTCCTTGAGAGCTGCTTGGAAGCTGATGGTGTGTGAAGTTAGTGAGCCAAATGGAGTTGTTCTCCACAAGAACCACTCGGCTGATCCTTTTCAATATGCCCTTCACCAACATGCAGTGTTTCCTTGATTGAATTAGCTCTCACACCAATATTTGCGTCTAGAGCCTTTGCATTGAGGGCTATCTGAAAACGGCTGTGGCGCTGAAGTTGCCTGTGAATGTGGAGTTGGTGGCATGTGAAACCCGCAAGTGGAGTATTCGTTCGTGTGGGATGTTCTACCAGGTTCATTCCTAGATAATGCACTCAAAGGGCACTAAGCATAGAGTGTGAAAACTGAGTTTCCTTGAGAGCTGCTTGGAAGCCTGATGGTGTGTGAAGTTAGTGAGCCAAATGGAGTTGTTCTCCCACAAGAACCACTCGGCTGATCCTTCTTCAATATGCCCTTCACTAACATGCAGTGTTTCCTTGATTGAATTAGCTCTCACACCAATATTGGCGTCTAGAGCCTTTGCATTGAGGGCTATCTGAAAACGGCTGTGGCGCTGAAGTTGCGTGAGAATGTGGAGTTGGTAGCATGTGAAAACCGCATGTGGAGCATTCGTTTGTGTGGGATGCTCTACCAGGTTCATTCCTAGATAATGCACTCAAAGGGCACTAAGCATAGAGTGTGAAAACTGAGTTTCCTTGAGAGCTGCTTGGAAGCCTGATGGTGTGTGAAGTTAGTGAGTCAAATGGAGTTGTTCTCCCACAAGAACCACTCGGCTGATCCTTCTTCAATATGCCCTTCACCAACATGCAGTGTTTCCTTAATTAGCTCTCACACCAATATTTGCGTCTAGAGCCTTTGCATTGAGGGCTATCTGAAAACGGCTGTGGCGCTGAAGTTGCCTGTGAATGTGGAGTTGGTGGCATGTGAAACCCGAATGTGGAGCATTCGTTCGTGTGGGATGTTCTACCAGGTTCATTCCTAGATAATGCACTCAAAGGGCACTAAGCATAGAGTGTGAAAACTGCGTTTCCTTGAGAGCTGCTTGGAAGCCTGATGGTGTGTGAAGTTAGTGAGCCAAATTGAGTTGTTCTCCCACAAGAACCACTCGGCTGATCCTTCTTCAATATGCCCTTCACCAACATGCAGTGTTTCCTTGATTGAATTAGCTCTCACACCAATATTTGCGTCTAGAGCCTTTGCATGGAGGGCTATCTGAAAACGACTGTGGCGCTGAAGTTGCCTGTGAATGTGGAGTTGGTGGCATGTGAAACCCGCATGTGGAGCATTCGTTTGTGTGGGATGCTCTACCAGGTTCATTCCTAGATAATGCACTCAAAGGGCACTAAGCATAGAGTGTGAAAACTGAGTTTCCTTGAGAGCTGCTTGGAAGCCTGATGGTGTGTGAAGTTAGTGAACCAAATGGAGTTGTTCTCCCACAAGAACCACTCGGCTGATCCTTCTTCAATATGCCCTTCACCAACATGCAGTGTTTCCTTGATTGAATTAGCTCTCACACCAATATTTGCGTCTAGAGCCTTTGCATTGAGGGCTATCTGAAAACGGCTGTGGCGCTGAAGTTGCCTGTGAATGTGGAGTTGGTGGCATGTGAAACCCGCATGTGGAGCATTCGTTTGTGTGGGATGCTCTCCAAGCTTCATTTCAGTCCTAGGCACTCAAAGGGCACTAAGCATAGAGTGTGAAAACTGAGTTTCCTTGAGAGCTGCTTGGAAGCCTGATGGTGTGTGAAGTTAGTGAGCCAAATGGAGTTGTTCTCCCACAAGAACCACTCGGCTGATCCTTCTTCAATATGCCCTTCACCAACATGCAGTGTTTCCTTGATTGAAATAGCTCTCACACCAATATTTGCCTCTAGAGCCTTTGCATTGAGGGCTATCTGAAAACGGCTGTGGCGCTGAAGTTGCCTGTGAATGTGGAGTTGGTGGCATGTGAAACCCGCATGTGGAGCATTCGTTTGTGTGGGATGCTCACCAAGCTTCATTTCAGTCCTAGGCACACAAAGAGCACGAAGCATAGAGTGTGAAAACTGAGTTTCCTTGAGAGCTGTTGGAAGCCTGATGGTGTGTGAAGTTAGTGAGCCAAATGGAGTTGTTCTCCCACAAGAACCACTCGGCTGATCCTTCTTCAATATGCCCTTCACCAACATGCAGTGTTTCCTTGATTGAATTAGCTCTCACACCAATATTTGCGTCTAGAGCCTTTGCATTGAGGGCTATCTGAAAACGGCTGTGGCACTGAAGTTGCCTGTGAATGTGGAGTTGGTGGCATGTGAAACCCGCATGTGGAGCATTCGTTTGTGTGGGATGCTCTACCAGGTTCATTCCTAGATAATGCACTCAAAGGGCACTAAGCATAGAGTGTGAAAACTGAGTTTCCTTGAGAGCTGCTTGGAAGCCTGATGGTGTGTGAAGTTAGTGAGCCAAATGGAGTTGTTCTCCCACAAGAACCACTCGGCTGATCCTTCTTCAATATGCGCTTCACCAACATGCAGTGTTTCCTTGATTGAATTAGCTCTCACACCAATATTTGCATCTAGAGCCTTTGCATTGAGGGCTATCTGAAAACGGCTGTGGCGCTGAAGTTGCCTGTGAATGTGGAGTTGGTGGCATGTGAAACCCGCATGTGGAGCATTCGTTTGTGTGGGATGCTCTACCAGGTTCATTCCTAGATAATGCACTCAAAGGGCACTAAGCATAGAGTGTGAAAACTGAGTTTCCTTGAGAGCTGCTTGGAAGCCTGATGGTGTGTGAAGTTAGTGAGCCAAATGGAGTTGTTCTCCCACAAGAACCACTCGGCTGATCCTTCTTCAATATGCCCTTCACCAACATGCAGTGTTTCCTTGATTGAATTAGCTCTCACACCAATATTTGCGTCTAGAGCCTTTGCATTGAGGGCTATCTGAAAACGGCTGTGGCGCTGAAGTTGCCTGTGAATGTGGAGTTGGTGGCATGTGAAACCCGCATGTGGAGCATTCGTTTGTGTGGGATGCTCTACCAGGTTCATTCCTAGATAATGCACTCAAAGGGCACTAAGCATAGAGTGTGAAAACTGAGTTTCCTTGAGAGCTGCTTGGAAGCCTGATGGTGTGTGAAGTTAGTGAGCCAAATGGAGTTGTTCTCCCACAAGAACCACTCGGCTGATCCTTCTTCAATATGCCCTTCACCAACATGCAGTGTTTCCTTGATTGAATTAGCTCTCACACCAATATTTGCGTCTAGAGCCTTTGCATTGAGGGCTATCTGAAAACGGCTGTGGCGCTGAAGTTGCCTGTGAATGTGGAGTTGGTGGCATGTGAAACCCGCAAGTGGAGTATTCGTTCGTGTGGGATGTTCTACCAGGTTCATTCCTAGATAATGCACTCAAAGGGCACTAAGCATAGAGTGTGAAAACTGAGTTTCCTTGAGAGCTGCTTGGAAGCCTGATGGTGTGTGAAGTTAGTGAGCCAAATGGAGTTGTTCTCCCACAAGAACCACTCGGCTGATCCTTCTTCAATATGCCCTTCACCAACATGCAGTGTTTCCTTGATTGAATTAGCTCTCACACCAATATTGGCGTCTAGAGCCTTTGCATTGAGGGCTATCTGAAAACGGCTGTGGCGCTGAAGTAGCCTGTGAATGTGGAGTTGGTAGCATGTGAAACCCGCATGTGGAACATTCGTTTGTGTGGGATGCTCTACCAGGTTCATTCCTAGATAATGCACTCAAAGGGCACTAAGCATAGAGTGTGAAAACTGAGTTTCCTTGAGAGCTGCTTGGAAGCCTGATGGTGTGTGAAGTAAGTGAGTCAAATGGAGTTGTTCTCCCACAAGAACCACTCGGCTGATCCTTCTTCAATATGCCCTTCACCAACATGCAGTGTTTCCTTAATTAGCTCTCACACCAATATTTGCGTCTAGAGCCTTTGCATTGAGGGCTATCTGAAAACGGCTGTGGCGCTGAAGTTGCCTGTGAATGTGGAGTTGGTGGCATGTGAAACCCGAATGTGGAGCATTCGTTTGTGTGGGATGCTCTACCAGGTTCATTCCTAGATAATGCACTCAAAGGGCACTAAGCATAGAGTGTGAAAACTGAGTTTCCTTGAGAGCTGCTTGGAAGCCTGATGGTGTGTGAAGT
This sequence comes from Ochotona princeps, assembly GCF_030435755.1. Lineage (NCBI taxonomy): Eukaryota > Metazoa > Chordata > Mammalia > Lagomorpha > Ochotonidae > Ochotona > Ochotona princeps. The sequence goes on along the minus strand of NW_026697859.1, from coordinate 33,845 downwards.
TAGTGAGCCAAATTGAGTTGTTCTCCCACAAGAACCACTCGGCTGATCCTTCTTCAATATGCCCTTCACCAACATGCAGTGTTTCCTTGATTGAATTAGCTCTCACACCAATATTTGCGTCTAGAGCCTTTGCATGGAGGGCTATCTGAAAACGGCTGTGGCGCTGAAGTTGCCTGTGAATGTGGAGTTGGTGGCATGTGAAACCCGCATGTGGAGCATTCGTTTGTGTGGGATGCTCTACCAGGTTCATTTCTAGATAATGCACTCAAAGGGCACTAAGCATAGAGTGTGAAAACTGAGTTTCCTTGAGAGCTGCTTGGAAGCCTGATGGTGTGTGAAGTTAGTGAGCCAAATGGAGTTGTTCTCCCACAAAAAACCACTCGGCTGATCCTTCTTCAATATGCCCTTCACCAACATGCAGTGTTTCCTTGATTGAATTAGCTCTCACACCAATATTTGCGTCTAGAGCCTTTGCATTGAGGGCTATCTGAAAACGGCTGAGGCGCTGAAGTTGCCTGTGAATGTGGAGTTGGTGGCATGTGAAACCCGCATGTGGAGCATTCGTTTGTGTGGGATGCTCTCCAAGCTTCATTTCAGTCCTAGGCACTCAAAGGGCACTAAGCATAGAGTGTGAAAACTGAGTTTCCTTGAGAGCTGCTTGGAAGCCTGATGGTGTGTGAAGTTAGTGAGCCAAATGGAGTTGTTCTCCCACAAGAACCACTCGGCTGATCCTTCTTCAATATGCCCTTCACCAACATGCAGTGTTTCCTTGATTGAATTAGCTCTCACACCAATATTTGCCTCTAGAGCCTTTGCATTGAGGGCTATCTGAAAACGGCTGTGGCGCTGAAGTTGCCTGTGAATGTGGAGTTGGTGGCATGTGAAACCCGCATGTGGAGCATTCGTTTGTGTGGGATGCTCACCAAGCTTCATTTCAGTCCTAGGCACACAAAGAGCACGAAGCATAGAGTGTGAAAACTGAGTTTCCTTGAGAGCTGCTTGGAAGCCTGATGGTGTGTGAAGTTAGTGAGCCAAATGGAGTTGTTCTCCCACAAGAACCACTCGGCTGATCCTTCTTCAATATGCCCTTCACCAACATGCAGTGTTTCCTTGATTGAATTAGCTCTCACACCAATATTTGCCTCTAGAGCCTTTGCATTGAGGGCTATCTGAAAACGGCTGTGGCGCTGAAGTTGCCTGTGAATGTGGAGTTGGTGGCATGTGAAACCCGCATGTGGAGCATTCGTTTGTGTGGGATGCTCACCAAGCTTCATTTCAGTCCTAGGCACACAAAGAGCACGAAGCATAGAGTGTGAAAACTGAGTTTCCTTGAGAGCTGCTTGGAAGCCTGATGGTGTGTGAAGTTAGTGAGCCAAATGGAGTTGTTCTCCCACAAGAACCACTCGGCTGATCCTTCTTCAATATGCCCTTCACCAACATGCAGTGTTTCCTTGATTGAATTAGCTCTCACACCAATATTTGCGTCTAGAGCCTTTGCATTGAGGGCTATCTGAAAACGGCTGTGGCACTGAAGTTGCCTGTGAATGTGGAGTTGGTGGCATGTGAAACCCGAAAGTGGAGCATTCGTTTGTGTGGGATGCTCACCAAGCTTCATTTCAGTCCTAGGCACTGAAAGGGCACTAAGCATAGAGTGTGAAAACTGAGTTTCCTTGAGAGCTGCTTGGAAGCCTGATGGTGTGTGAAGTTAGTGAGCCAAATGGAGTTGTTCTCCCACAAGAACCACTCGGCTGATCCTTCTTCAATATGCGCTTCACCAACATGCAGTGTTTCCTTGATTGAATTAGCTCTCACACCAATATTTGCATCTAGAGCCTTTGCATTGAGGGCTATCTGAAAACGGCTGTGGCGCTGAAGTTGCCTGTGAATGTGGAGTTGGTGGCATGTGAAACCCGCATGTGGAGCATTCGTTTGTGTGGGATGCTCTACCAGGTTCATTCCTAGATAATGCACTCAAAGGGCACTAAGCATAGAGTGTGAAAACTGAGTTTCCTTGAGAGCTGCTTGGAAGCCTGATGGTGTGTGAAGTTAGTGAGCCAAATGGAGTTGTTCTCCCACAAGAACCACTCGGCTGATCCTTCTTCAATATGCCCTTCACCAACATGCAGTGTTTCCTTGATTCAATTAGCTCTCACACCAATATTTGCGTCTAGAGCCTTTGCATTGAGGGCTATCTGAAAACGGCTGTGGCGCTGAAGTTGCCTGTGAATGTGGAGTTGGTGGCATGTGAAACCCGCATGTGGAGCATTCGTTTGTGTGGGATGCTCTACCAGGTTCATTCCTAGATAATGCACTCAAAGGGCACTAAGCATAGAGTGTGAAAACTGAGTTTCCTTGAGAGCTGCTTGGAAGCCTGATTTTGTGTGAAGTTAGTGAGCCAAATGGAGTTGTTCTCCCACAAGAACCACTCGGCCGATCCTTCTTCAATATGCCCTTCACCAACATGCAGTGTTTCCTTGATTGAATTAGCTCTCACACCAATATTGGCGTCTAGAGCCTTTGCATTGAGGGCTATCTGAAAACGGCTGTGGCGCTGAAGTTGCGTGAGAATGTGGAGTTGGTGGCATGTGAAATCCGCATGCGGAGCATTCGTTTGTGTGGGATGCTCTCCAAGCTTCATTTCAGTCTTAGGCACTCAAAGGGCACTAAGCATAGAGTGTGAAAACTGAGTTTCCTTGAGAGCTGCTTGGAAGCCTGATGGTGTGTGAAGTTAGTGAGCCAAATGGAGTTGTTCTCCCACAAGAACCACTCGGCTGATCCTTCTTCAATATGCCCTTCACCAACATGCAGTGTTTCCTTGATTCAATTAGCTCTCACACCAATATTTGCATCTAGAGCCTTTGCATTGAGGGCTATCTGAAAACGGCTGTGGCGCTGAAGTTGCCTGTGAATGTGGAGTTGGTGGCATGTGAAACCCGCATGTGGAGCATTCGTTTGTGTGGGATGCTCTCCAAGCTTCATTTCAGTCCTAGGCACTCAAAGGGCACTAAGCATAGAGTGTGAAAACTGAGTTTCCTTGAGAGCTGCTTGGAAGCCTGATGGTGTGTGAAGTTAGTGAGCCAAATGGAGTTGTTCTCCCACAAGAACCACTCGGCTGATCCTTCTTCAATATGCCCTTCACCAACATGCAGTGTTTCCTTGATTGAATTAGCTCTCACACCAATATTTGCGTCTAGAGCCTTTGCATTGAGGGCTATCTGAAAACGGCTGTGGCGCTGAAGTTGCCTGTGAATGTGGAGTTGGTGGCATGTGAAACCCGCAAGTGGAGTATTCGTTCGTGTGGGATGTTCTACCAGGTTCATTCCTAGATAATGCACTCAAAGGGCACTAAGCATAGAGTGTGAAAACTGAGTTTCCTTGAGAGCTGCTTGGAAGCCTGATGGTGTGTGAAGTTAGTGAGCCAAATGGAGTTGTTCTCCCACAAGAACCACTCGGCTGATCCTTCTTCAATATGCCCTTCACCAACATGCAGTGTTTCCTTGATTGAATTAGCTCTCACACCAATATTGGCGTCTAGAGCCTTTGCATTGAGGGCTATCTGAAAACGGCTGTGGCGCTGAAGTTGCCTGTCAATGTGGAGTTGGTAGCATGTGATAACCGCATGTGGAGCATTCGTTTGTGTGGGATGCTCTACCAGGTTCATTCCTAGATAATGCACTCAAAGGGCACTAAGCATAGAGTGTGAAAACTGAGTTTCCTTGAGAGCTGCTTGGAAGCCTGATGGTGTGTGAAGTAAGTGAGTCAAATGGAGTTGTTCTCCCACAAGAACCACTCGGCTGATCCTTCTTCAATATGCCCTTCACCAACATGCAGTGTTTCCTTAATTAGCTCTCACACCAATATTTGCGTCTAGAGCCTTTGCATTGAGGGCTATCTGAAAACGGCTGTGGCGCTGAAGTTGCCTGTGAATGTGGAGTTGGTGGCATGTGAAACCCGAATGTGGAGCATTCGTTCGTGTGGGATGTTCTACCAGGTTCATTCCTAGATAATGCACTCAAAGGGCACTAAGCATAGAGTGTGAAAACTGCGTTTCCTTGAGAGATGCTTGGAAGCCTGATGGTGTGTGAAGTTAGTGAGCCAAATTGAGTTGTTCTCCCACAAGAACCACTCGGCTGATCCTTCTTCAATATGTGCTTCACCAACATGCAGTGTTTGCTTGATTGAATTAGCTCTCACACCAATATTTGCGTCTAGAGCCTTTGCATTGAGGGCTATCTGAAAACGACTGTGGCGCTGAAGTTGCCTGTGAATGTGGAGTTGGTGGCATGTGAAACCCGCATGTGGAGCATTCGTTTGTGTGGGATGCTCTACCAGGTTCATTCCTAGATAATGCACTCAAAGGGCACTAAGCATAGAGTGTGAAAACTGAGTTTCCTTGAGAGCTGCTTGGAAGCCTGATGGTGTGTGAAGTTAGTGAGCCAAATGGAGTTGTTCTCCCACAAAAAACCACTCGGCTGATCCTTCTTCAATATGCCCTTCACCAACATGCAGTGTTTCCTTGATTGAATTAGCTCTCACACCAATATTTGCGTCTAGAGCCTTTGCATTGAGGGCTATCTGAAAACGGCTGAGGCGCTGAAGTTGCCTGTGAATGTGGAGTTGGTGGCATGTGAAACCCGCATGTGGAGCATTCGTTTGTGTGGGATGCTCTCCAAGCTTCATTTCAGTCCTAGGCACTCAAAGGGCACTAAGCATAGAGTGTGAAAACTGAGTTTCCTTGAGAGCTGCTTGGAAGCCTGATGGTGTGTGAAGTTAGTGAGCCAAATGGAGTTGTTCTCCCACAAGAACCACTCGGCTGATCCTTCTTCAATATGCCCTTCACCAACATGCAGTGTTTCCTTGATTGAATTAGCTCTCACACCAATATTTGCGTCTAGAGCCTTTGCATTGAGGGCTATCTGAAAACGGCTGTGGCGCTGAAGTTGCCTGTGAATGTGGAGTTGGTGGCATGTGAAACCCGCATGTGGAGCATTCGTTTGTGTGGGATGCTCACCAAGCTTCATTTCAGTCCTAGGCACACAAAGAGCACGAAGCATAGAGTGTGAAAACTGAGTTTCCTTGAGAGCTGCTTGGAAGCCTGATTTTGTGTGAAGTTAGTGAGCCAAATGGAGTTGTTCTCCCACAAGAACCACTCGGCTGATCCTTCTTCAATATGCCCTTCACCAAAATGCAGTGTTTCCTTGATTGAATTAGCTCTCACACCAATATTTGCGTCTAGAGCCTTTGCATTGAGGGCTATCTGAAAACGGCTGTGGCACTGAAGTTGCCTGTGAATGTGGAGTTGGTGGCATGTGAAACCCGAAAGTGGAGCATTCGTTTATGTGGGATGCTCACCAAGCTTCATTTCAGTCCTAGGCACTGAAAGGGCACTAAGCATAGAGTGTGAAAACTGAGTTTCCTTGAGAGCTGCTTGGAAGCCTGATGGTGTGTGAAGTTAGTGAGCCAAATGGAGTTGTTCTCCCACAAGAACCACTCGGCTGATCCTTCTTCAATATGCCCTTCACCAACATGCAGTGTTTTCTTGATTGAATTAGCTCTCACACCAATATTTGCATCTAGAGCCTTTGCATTGAGGGCTATCTGAAAACGGCTGTGGCGCTGAAGTTGCCTGTGAATGTGGAGTTGGTGGCATGTGAAACCCGCATGTGGAGCATTCGTTTGTGTGGGATGCTCTACCAGGTTCATTCCTAGATAATGCACTCAAAGGGCACTAAGCATAGAGTGTGAAAACTGAGTTTCCTTGAGAGCTGCTTGGAAGCCTGATTTTTTGTGAAGTTAGTGAGCCAAATGGAGTTGTTCTCCCACAAGAACCACTCGGCCGATCCTTCTTCAATATGCCCTTCACCAACATGCAGTGTTTCCTTGATTGAATTAGCTCTCACACCAATATTGGCGTCTAGAGCCTTTGCATTGAGGGCTATCTGAAAACGGCTGTGGCGCTGAAGTTGCGTGAGAATGTGGAGTTGGTGGCATGTGAAATCCGCATGCGGAGCATTCGTTTGTGTGGGATGCTCTCCAAGCTTCATTTCAGTCTTAGGCACTCAAAGGGCACTAAGCATAGAGTGTGAAAACTGAGTTTCCTTGAGAGCTGCTTGGAAGCCTGATGGTGTGTGAAGTTAGTGAGCCAAATGGAGTTGTTCTCCCACAAGAACCACTCGGCTGATCCTTCTTCAATATGCCCTTCACCAACATGCAGTGTTTCCTTGATTGAATTAGCTCTCACACCAATATTTGCGTCTAGAGCCTTTGCATTGAGGGCTATCTGAAAACGACTGTGGCGCTGAAGTTGCCTGTGAATGTGGAGTTGGTGGCATGTGAAACCCGCATGTGGAGCATTCGTTTGTGTGGGATGCTCTACCAGGTTCATTCCTAGATAATGCACTCAAAGGGCACTAAGCATAGAGTGTGAAAACTGAGTTTCCTTGAGAGCTGCTTGGAAGCCTGATGGTGTGTGAAGTTAGTGAGCCAAATGGAGTTGTTCTCCCACAAAAAACCACTCGGCTGATCCTTCTTCAATATGCCCTTCACCAACATGCAGTGTTTCCTTGATTGAATTAGCTCTCACACCAATATTTGCGTCTAGAGCCTTTGCATTGAGGGCTATCTGAAAACGGCTGTGGCGCTGAAGTTGCCTGTGAATGTGGAGTTGGTGGCATATGAAACCCGCATGTGGAGCATTCGTTTGTGTGGGATGCTCTCCAAGCTTCATTTCAGTCCTAGGCACTCAAAGGGCACTAAGCATAGAGTGTGAAAACTGAGTTTCCTTGAGAGCTGCTTGGAAGCCTGATGGTGTGTGAAGTTAGTGAGCCAAATGGAGTTGTTCTCCCACAAGAACCACTCGGCTGATCCTTCTTCAATATGCCCTTCACCAACATGCAGTGTTTCCTTGATTGAATTAGCTCTCACACCAATATTTGCCTCTAGAGCCTTTGCATTGAGGGCTATCTGAAAACGGCTGTGGCGCTGAAGTTGCCTGTGAATGTGGAGTTGGTGGCATGTGAAACCCGCATGTGGAGCATTCGTTTGTGTGGGATGCTCACCAAGCTTCATTTCAGTCGTAGGCACACAAAGAGCACGAAGCATAGAGTGTGAAAACTGAGTTTCCTTGAGAGCTGCTTGGAAGCCTGATGGTGTGTGAAGTTAGTGAGCCAAATGGAGTTGTTCTCCCACAAGAACCACTCGGCTGATCCTTCTTCAATATGCCCTTCACCAACATGCAGTGTTTCCTTGATTGAATTAGCTCTCACACCAATATTTGCGTCTAGAGCCTTTGCATTGAGGGCTATCTGAAAACGGCTGTGGCACTGAAGTTGCCTGTGAATGTGGAGTTGGTGGCATGTGAAACCCGAAAGTGGAGCATTCGTTTATGTGGGATGCTCACCAAGCTTCATTTCAGTCCTAGGCACTCAAAGGGCACTAAGCATAGAGTGTGAAAACTGAGTTTCCTTGAGAGCTGCTTGGAAGCCTGATGGTGTGTGAAGTTAGTGAGCCAAATGGAGTTGTTCTCCCACAAGAACCACTCGGCTGATCCTTCTTCAATATGCGCTTCACCAACATGCAGTGTTTCCTTGATTGAATTAGCTCTCACACCAATATTTGCATCTAGAGCCTTTGCATTGAGGGCTATCTGAAAACGGCTGTGGCGCTGAAGTTGCGTGAGAATGTGGAGTTGGTGGCATGTGAAACCCGCATGTGGAGCATTCGTTTGTGTGGGATGCTCTACCAGGTTCATTCCTAGATAATGCACTCAAAGGGCACTAAGCATAGAGTGTGAAAACTGAGTTTCCTTGAGAGCTGCTTGGAAGCCTGATTTTGTGTGAAGTTAGTGAGCCAAATGGAGTTGTTCTCCCACAAGAACCACTCGGCCGATCCTTCTTCAATATGCCCTTCACCAACATGCAGTGTTTCCTTGATTGAATTAGCTCTCACACCAATATTGGCGTCTAGAGCCTTTGCATTGAGGGCTATCTGAAAACGGCTGTGGCGCTGAAGTTGCGTGAGAATGTGGAGTTGGTGGCATGTGAAATCCGCATGCGGAGCATTCGTTTGTGTGGGATGCTCTCCAAGCTTCATTTCAGTCTTAGGCACTCAAAGGGCACTAAGCATAGAGTGTGAAAACTGAGTTTCCTTGAGAGTTGCTTGGAAGCCTGATGGTGTGTGAAGTTAGTGAGCCAAATGGAGTTGTTCTCCCACAAGAACCACTTGGCTGATCCTTCTTCAATATGCCCTTCACCAACATGCAGTGTTTCCTTGATTGAATTAGCTCTCACACCAATATTTGCGTCTAGAGCCTTTGCATTGAGGGCTATCTGAAAACGGCTGTGGCGCTGAAGTTGCCTGTGAATGTGGAGTTGGTGGCATGTGAAACCCGCATGTGGAGCATTCGTTTGTGTGGGATGCTCACCAAGCTTCATTTCAGTGCTAGGCACACAAAGAGCACGAAGCATAGAGTGCGAAAACTGAGTTTCCTTGAGAGCTGCTTGGAAGCCTGATGGTGTGTGAAGTTAGTGAGCTAAATGGAGTTGTTCTCCCACAAGAACCACTCGGCTGATCCTTCTTCAATATGCCCTTCAACAACATGCAGTGTTTCCTTGATTGAATTAGCTCTCACACCAATATTTGCGTCTAGAGCCTTTGCATTGAGGGCTATCTGAAAACGGCTGTGGCTCTGAAGTTGCGTGAGAATGTGGAGTTGGTGGCATGTGAAACCCGCATGTGGAGCATTCGTTTGTGTGGGATGCTCTACCAGGTTCATTCCTAGATAATGCACTCAAAGGGCACTAAGCATAGAGTGTGAAAACTGAGTTTCCTTGAGAGCTGCTTGGAAGCCTGATGGTGTGTGAAGTTAGTGAGCCAAATGAAGTTGTTCTCACACAAGAACCACTCGGCTGATCCTTCTTCAATATGCCCTTCACCAACATGCAGTGTTTCCTTGATTGAATTAGCTCTCACACCAATATTTGCGTCTAGAGCCTTTGCATTGAGGGCTATCTGAAAACGGCTGTGGCGCTGAAGTTGCCTGTGAATGTGGAGTTGGTGGCATGTGAAACCCGCATGTGGAGCATTCGTTTGTGTGGGATGCTCTCCAAGCTTCATTTCAGTCCTAGGCACTCAAAGGGCACTAAGCATAGAGTGTGAAAACTGAGTTTCCTTGAGAGCTGCTTGGAAGCCTGATGGTGTGTGAAGTTAGTGAGCCAAATGGAGTTGTTCTCCCACAAGAACCACTCGGCTGATCCTTCTTCAATATGCCCTTCACCAACATGCAGTGTTTCCTTGATTGAATTAGCTCTCACACCAATATTTGCGTCTAGAGCCTTTGCATTGAGGGCTATCTGAAAACGGCTGTGGCGCTGAAGTTGCCTGTGAATGTGGAGTTGGTGGCATGTGAAACCCGCATGTGGAGCATTCGTTTGTGTGGGATGCTCACCAAGCTTCATTTCAGTGCTAGGCACACAAAGAGCACGAAGCATAGAGTGCGAAAACTGAGTTTCCTTGAGAGCTGCTTGGAAGCCTGATGGTGTGTGAAGTTAGTGAGCTAAATGGAGTTGTTCTCCCACAAGAACCACTCGGCTGATCCTTCTTCAATATGCCCTTCAACAACATGCAGTGTTTCCTTGATTGAATTAGCTCTCACACCAATATTTGCGTCTAGAGCCTTTGCATTGAGGGCTATCTGAAAACGGCTGTGGCTCTGAAGTTGCGTGAGAATGTGGAGTTGGTGGCATGTGAAACCCGCATGTGGAGCATTCGTTTGTGTGGGATGCTCTACCAGGTTCATTCCTAGATAATGCACTCAAAGGGCACTAAGCATAGAGTGTGAAAACTGAGTTTCCTTGAGAGCTGCTTGGAAGCCTGATGGTGTGTGAAGTTAGTGAGCCAAATGAAGTTGTTCTCACACAAGAACCACTCGGCTGATCCTTCTTCAATATGCCCTTCACCAACATGCAGTGTTTCCTTGATTGAATTAGCTCTCACACCAATATTTGCGTCTAGAGCCTTTGCATTGAGGGCTATCTGAAAACGGCTGTGGCGCTGAAGTTGCCTGTGAATGTGGAGTTGGTGGCATGTGAAACCCGCATGTGGAGCATTCGTTTGTGTGGGATGCTCTCCAAGCTTCATTTCAGTCCTAGGCACTCAAAGGGCACTAAGCATAGAGTGTGAAAACTGAGTTTCCTTGAGAGCTGCTTGGAAGCCTGATGGTGTGTGAAGTTAGTGAGCCAAATGGAGTTGTTCTCCCACAAGAACCACTCGGCTGATCCTTCTTCAATATGCCCTTCACCAACATGCAGTGTTTCCTTGATTGAATTAGCTCTCACACCAATATTTGCGTCTAGAGCCTTTGCATTGAGGGCTATCTGAAAACGGCTGTGGCGCTGAAGTTGCCTGTGAATGTGGAGTTGGTGGCATGTGAAACCCGCATGTGGAGCATTCGTTTGTGTGGGATGCTCTCCAAGCTTCATTTCAGTCCTAGGCACTCAAAGGGCACTAAGCATAGAGTGTGAAAACTGAGTTTCCTTGAGAGCTGCTTGGAAGACTGATAGTGTGTGAAGTTAGTGAGCCAAATGGAGTTGTTCTCCCACAAGAACCACTCGGCTGATCCTTCTTCAATATGCCCTTCACCAACATGCAGTGTTTTCTTGATTGAATTAGCTCTCACACCAATATTGGCGTCTAGAGCCTTTGCATTGAGGGCTATCTGAAAACGGCTGTGGCGCTGAAGTTGCCTGTGAATGTGGAGTTGGTGGCATGTGAAACCCGCATGTGGAGCATTCGTTTGTGTGGGATGCTCTACCAGGTTCATTCCTAGATAATGCACTCAAAGGGCACTAAGCATAGAGTGTGAAAACTGAGTTTCCTTGAGAGCTGCTTGGAAGCCTGATGGTGTGTGAAGTTAGTGAGCCAAATGGAGTTGTTCTCCCACAAGAACCACTCGGCTGATCCTTCTTCAATATGCCCTTCACCAACATGCAGTGTTTCCTTGATTGAATTAGCTCTCACACCAATATTTGCGTCTAGAGCCTTTGCATTGAGGGCTATCTGAAAACGGCTGTGGCGCTGAAGTTGCGTGAGAATGTGGAGTTGGTGGCATGTGAAACCCGCATGTGGAGCATTCGTTTGTGTGGCATGCTCACCAAGCTTCATTTCAGTCCTACTCACTCAAAGGGCACTAAGCATAGAGTGTGAAAACCGAGTTTCCTTGAGAGCTGCTTGGAAGCCTGATGGTGTGTGAAGTTAGTGAGCCAAATGGAGTTGTTCTCCCACAAGAACCACTCGGCTGATCCTTCTTCAATATGCCCTTCACCAACATGCAGTGTTTCCTTGATTGAATTAGCTCTCACACCAATATTTGCGTCTAGAGCCTTTGCATTGAGGGCTATCTGAAAACGGCTGTGGCGCTGAAGTTGATTGTGAATGTGGAGTTGGTTGCATGTGAAACCCGCATGTGGAGCATTCGTTTGTGTGGGATGCTCTACCAGGTTCATTCCTAGATAATGCACTCAAAGGGCACTAAGCATAGAGTGTGAAAACTGAGTTTCCTTGAGAGCTGCTTGGAAGCCTGATGGTGTGTGAAGTTACTGAGCCAAATGGAGTTGTTCTCCCACAAGAACCACTCGGCTGATCCTTCTTCAATATGTGCTTCACCAACATGCAGTGTTTCCTTGATTGAATTAGATCTCACACCAATATTTGTGTCTAGAGCCTTTGCATTGAGGGCTATCTGAAAACGGCTGTGGCGCTGAAGTTGCCTGTGAATGTGGAGTTGGTGGCATGTGAAACCCGCATGTGGAGCATTCGTTTGTGTGGGATGCTCTACCAGGTTCATTCCTAGATAATGCACTCAAAGGGCACTAAGCATAGAGTGTGAAAACTGAGTTTCCTTGAGAGCTGCTTGGAAGCCTGATGGTGTGTGAAGTTAGTGAGCCAAATGGAGTTGTTCTCCCACAAGAACCACTCGGCTGATCCTTCTTCAATATGCCCTTCACCAACATGCAGTGTTTCCTTGATTGAATTAGCTCTCACACCAATATTTGCGTCTAGAGCCTTTGCATGGAGGGCTATCTGAAAACGGCTGTGGCGCTGAAGTTGCCTGTGAATGTGGAGTTGGTGGCATGTGAAACCCGCATGTGGAGCATTCGTTTGTGTGGGATGCTCTCCAAGCTTCATTTCAGTCCTAGGCACTCAAAGGGCACTAAGCATAGAGTGTGAAAACTGAGTTTCCTTGAGAGCTGCTTGGAAGACTGATGGTGTGTGAAGTTAGTGAGCCAAATGGAGTTGTTCTCCCACAAGAACCACTCGGCTGATCCTTCTTCAATATGCCCTTCACCAACATGCAGTGTTTCCTTGATTGAATTAGCTCTCACACCAATATTGGCGTCTAGAGCCTTTGCATTGAGGGCTATCTGAAAACGGCTGTTGCGCTGAAGTTGCCTGTGAATGTGGAGTTGGTGGCATGTGAAACCCGCATGTGGAGCATTCGTTTGTGTGGGATGCTCTACCAGGTTCATTCCTAGATAATGCACTCAAAGGGCACTAAGCATAGAGTGTGAAAACTGAGTTTCCTTGAGAGCTGCTTGGAAGCCTGATGGTGTGTGAAGTTAGTGAGCCAAATGGAGTTGTTCTCCCACAAGAACCACTCGGCTGATCCTTCTTCAATATGCCCTTCACCAACATGCAGTGTTTCCTTGATTGAATTAGCTCTCACACCAATATTTGCGTCTAGAGCCTTTGCATTGAGGGCTATCTGAAAACGGCTGTGGCGCTGAAGTTGCGTGAGAATGTGGAGTTGGTGGCATGTGAAACCCGCATGTGGAGCATTCGTTTGTGTGGCATACTCACCAAGCTTCATTTCAGTCCTACTCACTCAAAGGGCACTAAGCATAGAGTGTGAAAACCGAGTTTCCTTGAGAGCTGCTTGGAAGCCTGATGGTGTGTGAAGTTAGTGAGCCAAATGGAGTTGTTCTCCCACAAGAACCACTCGGCCGATCCTTCTTCAATATGCCCTTCACCAACATGCAGTGTTTCCTTGATTGAATTAGCTCTCACACCAATATTTGCGTCTAGAGCCTTTGCATTAAGGGCTATCTGAAAACGGCTGTGGCGCTGAAGTTGCCTGTGAATGTGGAGTTGGTGGCATGTGAAACGCGCAAGTGGAGCATTCGTTTCTGTGGGATGCTCACCAAGCTTCATTTCAGTCCTAGGCACTCAAAGGGCACTAAGCATAGAGTGTGAAAACTGAGTTTCCTTGAGAGCTGCTTGGAAGCCTGATGGTGTGTGAAGTTAGTGAGCCAAATGGAGTTGTTCTCCCACAAGAACCACTCGGCTGATCCTTCTTCAATATGCCCTTCACCAACATGCAGTGTTTCCTTGATTGAATTAGCTCTCACACCAATATTTGCGTCTAGAGCCTTTGCATTGAGGGCTATCTGAAAACGGCTGTGGCGCTGAAGTTGCGTGAGAATGTGGAGTTGGTGGCATGTGAAACCCGCATGTGGAGCATTCGTCTGTGTGGGATGCTCTCCAAGCTTCATTTCAGTCCTAGGCACTCAAAGGGCACTAAGCATAGAGTGTGAAAACTGAGTTTCCTTGAGAGCTGCTTGGAAGCCTGATGGTGTGTGAAGTTAGTGAGCCAAATGGAGTTGTTCTCCCACAAGAACCACTCGGCTGATCCTTCTTCAATATGCCCTTCACCAACATGCAGTGTTTCCTTGATTGAATTAGCTCTCACACCAATATTTGCGTCTAGAGCCTTTGCATTGAGGGCTATCTGAAAACGGCTGTGGCGCTGAAGTTGATTGTGAATGTGGAGTTGGTTGCATGTGAAACCCGCATGTGGAGCATTCGTTTGTGTGGGATGCTCTACCAGGTTCATTCCTAGATAATGCACTCAAAGGGCACTAAGCATAGAGTGTGAAAACTGAGTCTCCTTGAGAGCTGCTTGGAAGCCTGATGGTGTGTGAAGTTACTGAGCCAAATGGAGTTGTTCTCCCACAAGAACCACTCGGCTGATCCTTCTTCAATATGTGCTTCACCAACATGCAGTGTTTCCTTGATTGAATTAGCTCTCACACCAATATTTGTGTCTAGAGCCTTTGCATTGAGGACTATCTGAAAACGGCTCTGGCGCTGAAGTTGCCTGTGAATGTGGAGTTGGTGGCATGTGAAACCCGCATGTGGAGCATTCGTTTGTGTGGGATGCTCTACCAGGTTCATTCCTAGATAATGCACTCAAAGGGCACTAAGCATAGAGTGTGAAAACTGAGTTTCCTTGAGAGCTGCTTGGAAGCCTGATGGTGTGTGAAGTTAGTGAGCCAAATGGAGTTGTTCTCCCACAAGAACCACTCGGCTGATCCTTCTTCAATATGCCCTTCACCAACATGCAGTGTTTCCTTGATTGAATTAGCTCTCACACCAATATTTGCGTCTAGAGCCTTTGCATTGAGGGCTATCTGAAAACGGCTGTGGCGCTGAAGTTGCCTGTGAATGTGGAGTTGGTGGCATGTGAAACCCGCATGTGGAGCATTCGTTTGTGTGGGATGCTCTCCAAGCTTCATTTCAGTCCTAGGCACTCAAAGGGCACTAAGCATAGAGTGTGAAAACTGAGTTTCCTTGAGAGCTGCTTGGAAGACTGATGGTGTGTGAAGTTAGTGAGCCAAATGGAGTTGTTCTCCCACAAGAACCACTCGGCTGATCCTTCTTCAATATGCCCTTCACCAACATGCAGTGTTTCCTTGATTGAATTAGCTCTCACACCAATATTGGCGTCTAGAGCCTTTGCATTGAGGGCTATCTGAAAACGGCTGTTGCGCTGAAGTTGCCTGTGAATGTGGAGTTGGTGGCATGTGAAACCCGCATGTGGAGCATTCGTTTGTGTGGGATGCTCTACCAGGTTCATTCCTAGATAATGCACTCAAAGGGCACTAAGCATAGAGTGTGAAAACTGAGTTTCCTTGAGAGCTGCTTGGAAGCCTGATGGTGTGTGAAGTTAGTGAGCCAAATGGAGTTGTTCTCCCACAAGAACCACTCGGCTGATCCTTCTTCAATATGCCCTTCACCAACATGCAGTGTTTCCTTGATTGAATTAGCTCTCACACCAATATTTGCGTCTAGAGCCTTTGCATTGAGGGCTATCTGAAAACGGCTGTGGCGCTGAAGTTGCGTGAGAATGTGGAGTTGGTGGCATGTGAAACCCGCATGTGGAGCATTCGTTTGTGTGGCATACTCACCAAGCTTCATTTCAGTCCTACTCACTCAAAGGGCACTAAGCATAGAGTGTGAAAACCGAGTTTCCTTGAGAGCTGCTTGGAAGCCTGATGGTGTGTGAAGTTAGTGAGCCAAATGGAGTTGTTCTCCCACAAGAACCACTCGGCCGATCCTTCTTCAATATGCCCTTCACCAACATGCAGTGTTTCCTTGATTGAATTAGCTCTCACACCAATATTTGCGTCTAGAGCCTTTGCATTAAGGGCTATCTGAAAACGGCTGTGGCGCTGAAGTTGCCTGTGAATGTGGAGTTGGCGGCATGTGAAACCCGCAAGTGGAGCATTCGTTTATGTGGGATGCTCACGAAGCTTCATTTCAGTCCTAGGCACTCAAAGGGCACTAAGCATAGAGTGTGAAAACTGAGTTTCCTTGAGAGCTGCTTGGAAGCCTGATGGTGTGTGAAGTTAGTGAGCCAAATGGAGTTGTTCTCCCACAAGAACCACTCGGCTGATCCTTCTTCAATATGCCCTTCACCAACATGCAGTGTTTCCTTGATTGAATTAGCTCTCACACCAATATTTGCGTCTAGAGCCTTTGCATTGAGGGCTATCTGAAAACGGCTGTGGCGCTGAAGTTGCGTGAGAATGTGGAGTTGGTGGCATGTGAAACCCGCATGTGGAGCATTCGTCTGTGTGGGATGCTCTCCAAGCTTCATTTCAGTCCTAGGCACTCAAAGGGCACTAAGCATAGAGTGTGAAAACTGAGTTTCCTTGAGAGCTGCTTGGAAGCCTGATGGTGTGTGAAGTTAGTGAGCCAAATGGAGTTGTTCTCCCACAAGAACTACTCGGCTGATCCTTCTTCAATATGCGCTTCACCAACATGCAGTGTTTCCTTGATTGAATTAGATCTCACACCAATATTTGTGTCTAGAGCCTTTGCATTGAGGGCTATCTGAAAACGGCTCTGGCTCTGAAGTTGCCTGTGAATGTGGAGTTGGTGGCATGTGAAACCCGCATGTGGAGCATTCGTTTGTGTGGGATGCTCTACCAGGTTCATTCCTAGATAATGCACTCAAAGGGCACTAAGCATAGAGTGTGAAAACTGAGTTTCCTTGAGAGCTGCTTGGAAGCCTGATGGTGTGTGAAGTTAGTGAGCCAAATGAAGTTGTTCTCACACAAGAACCACTCGGCTGATCCTTCTTCAATATGCCCTTCACCAACATGCAGTGTTTCCTTGATTGAATTAGCTCTCACACCAATATTTGCGTCTAGAGCCTTTGCATTGAGGGCTATCTGAAAACGGCTGTGGCACTGAAGTTGCCTGTGAATGTGGAGTTAGTGGCATGTGAAACCCGCATGTGGAGCATTCGTTTGTGTGGGATGCTCTACCAGGTTCATTCCTAGATAATGCACTCAAAGGGCACTAAGCATAGAGTGTGAAAACTGAGTTTCCTTGAGAGCTGCTTGGAAGCCTGATGGTGTGTGAAGTTAGTGAGCCAAATGGAGTTGTTCTCCCACAAGAACCACTCGGCTGATCCTTCTTCAATATGCCCTTCACCAACATGCAGTGTTTCCTTGATTGAATTAGCTCTCACACCAATATTTGCGTCTAGAGCCTTTGCATTGAGGGCTATCTGAAAACGGCTGTGGCGCTGAAGTTGCCTGTGAATGTGGAGTTGGTGGCATGTGAAACCCGCATCTGGAGCATTCGTTTGTGTGGGATGCTCTACCAGGTTCATTCCTAGATAATGCACTCAAAGGGCACTAAGCATAGAGTGTGAAAACTGAGTCTCCTTGAGAGCTGCTTGGAAGCCTGATGGTGTGTGAAGTTAGTGAGCCAAATGGAGTTGTTCTCCCACAAGAACCACTCGGCTGATCCTTCTTCAATATGCCCTTCACCAACATGCAGTGTTTCCTTGATTGAATTAGCTCTCACACCAATATTTGCGTCTAGAGCCTTTGCATTGAGGGCTATCTGAAAACGGCTGTGCCACTGAAGTTGCCTGTGAATGTGGAGTTGGTGGCATGTGAAACCCGCATGTGGAGCATTTGTTTGTGTGGGATGCTCTCCAAGCTTCATTTCAGTCCTAGGCACTCAAAGGGCACTAAGCATAGAGTGTGAAAACTGAGTTTCCTTGAGAGCTGCTTGGAAGCCTGATGGTGTGTGAAGTTAGTGAGCCAAATGGAGTTGTTCTCCCACAAGAACCACTCGGCTGATCCTTCTTCAATATGCGCTTCACCAACATGCAGTGTTTCCTTGATTGAATTAGCTCTCACACCAATATTTGTGTCTAGAGCCTTTGCATTGAGGGCTATCTGAAAACGGCTGTGGCGCTGAAGTTGCCTGTGAATGTGGAGTTGGTGGCATGTGAAACCCGCATGTGGAGCATTCGTTTGTGTGGGATGCTCTACCAGGTTCATTCCTAGATAATGCACTCAAAGGGCACTAAGCATAGAGTGTGAAAACTGAGTTTCCTTGAGAGCTGCTTGGAAGCCTGATGGTGTGTGAAGTTAGTGAGCCAAATGAAGTTGTTCTCACACAAGAACCACTCGGCTGATCCTTCTTCAATATGCCCTTCACCAACATGCAGTGTTTCCTTGATTGAATTAGCTCTCACACCAATATTTGCGTCTAGAGCCTTTGCATTGAGGGCTATCTGAAAACGGCTGTGGCGCTGAAGTTGCCTGTGAATCTGGAGTTGGTGGCATGTGAAACCCGCATGTGGAGCATTCGTTTGTGTGGGATGCTGACCAAGCTTCATTTCAGTCCTAGGCACACAAAGAGCACTAAGCATAGAGTGTGAAAACTGAGTTTCCTTGAGAGCTGCTTGGAAGCCTGATGGTGTGTGAAGTTAGTGAGCCAAATGGAGTTGTTCTCCCACAAGAACAACTCGGCTGATCCTTCTTCAATATGCCCTTCACCAACATGCAGTGTTTCCTTGATTGAATTAGCTCTCACACCAATATTTGCGTCTAGAGCCTTTGCATTGAGGGCTATCTGAAAACGGCTGTGGCGCTGAAGTTGCCTGTGAATGTGGAGTTGGTGGCATGTGAAACCCGCATCTGGAGTATTCGTTTGTGTGGGATGCTCTACCAGGTTCATTCCTAGATAATGCACTCAAAGGGCAATAAGAATAGAGTGTGAAAACTGAGTTTCCTTGAGAGCTGCTTGGAAGCCTGATGGTGTGTGAAGTTAGTGAGCCAATGGAGTTGTTCTCCCACAAGAACCACTCGGCTGATCCTTCTTCAATATGCCCTTGACCAACATGCAGTGTTTCCTTGATTGAATTAGCTCCCACACCAATATTTGCGTCTAGAGCCTTTGCATTGAGGGCTATCTGAAAACGGCTGTGGCGCTGAAGTTGCGTGAGAATGTGGAGTTGGTGGCATGGGAAATCCGCATGTGGAGCATTCGTTTGTGTGGGATGCTCTACCAGGTTCATTCCTAGATAATGCACTCAAAGGGCACTAAGCATAGAGTGTGAAAACTGAGTTTCCTTGAGAGCTGCTTGGAAGCCTGATGGTGTGTGAAGTTAGTGAGCCAAATGGAGTTGTTCTCCCACAAGAACCACTCGGCTGATCCTTCTTCAATATGCCCTTCACCAACATGCAGTGTTTCCTTGATTGAAATAGCTCTCACACCAATATTTGCGTCTAGAGCCTTTGCATTGAGGGCTATCTGAAAACGGCTCTGGCGCTGAAGTTGCCTGTGAATGTGGAGTTGGTGGCATGTGAAACCCGCATCTGGAGCATTCGTTTCTGTGGGATGCTGACCAAGGTTCATTTCAGTCCTAGGCACACAAAGAGCACTAAGCATAGAGTGTGAAAACTGAGTTTCCTTGAGAGCTGCTTGGAAGCCTGATGGTGTGTGAAGTTAGTGAGCCAAATGGAGTTGTTCTCCCACAAGAACCACTCGGCTGATCCTTCTTCAATATGCCCTTCACCAACATGCAGTGTTTCCTTGATTGAAATAGCTCTCACACCAATATTTGCGTCTAGAGCCTTTGCATTGAGGGCTATCTGAAAACGGCTGTGGCGCTGAAGTTGCCTGTGAATGTGGAGTTGGTGGCATGTGAAACCCGCATGTGGAGCATTCGTTTGTGTGGGATGCTGACCAAGGTTCATTTCAGTCCTAGGCACACAAAGAGCACTAAGCATAGAGTGTGAAAACTGAGTTTCCTTGAGAGCTGCTTGGAAGCCTGATGGTGTGTGAAGTTAGTGAGCCAAATGGAGTTGTTCTCCCACAAGAACCACTCGGCTGATCCTTCTTCAATATGCCCTTCACCAACATGCAGTGTTTCCTTGATTGAATTAGCTCTCACACCAATATTTGCGTCTAGAGCCTTTGCATTGAGGGCTATCTGAAAACGGCTGTGGCGCTGAAGTTGCCTGTGAATCTGGAGTTGGTGGCATGTGAAACCCGCATGTGGAGCATTCGTTTGTGTGGGATGCTGACCAAGCTTCATTTCAGTCCTAGGCACACAAAGAGCACTAAGCATAGAGTGTGAAAACTGAGTTTCCTTGAGAGCTGCTTGGAAGCCTGATGGTGTGTGAAGTTAGTGAGCCAAATGGAGTTGTTCTCCCACAAGAACCACTCGGCTGATCCTTCTTCAGTATGCCCTTCACCAACATGCAGTGTTTCCTTGATTGAATTAGCTCTCACACCAATATTTGCGTCTAGAGCCTTTGCATTGAGGGCTATCTGAAAACGGCTGTGGCGCTGAAGTTGCCTGTGAATGTGGAGTTGGTGGCATGTGAAACCCGCATCTGGAGCATTCGTTTGTGTGGGATGCTCTACCAGGTTCATTCCTAGATAGATAATGCACTCAAAGGGCAATAAGAATAGAGTGTGAAAACTGAGTTTCCTTGAGAGCTGCTTGGAAGCCTGATGGTGTGTGAAGTTAGTGAGCCAAATGGAGTTGTTCTCCCACAAGAACCACTCGGCTGATCCTTCTTCAATATGCCCTTCACCAACATGCAGTGTTTCCTTGATTGAATTAGCTCTCACACCAATATTTGCGTCTAGAGCCTTTGCATTGAGTGCTATCTGTAAACGGCTGTGGCGCTGAAGTTGCCTGTGAATGTGGAGTTGGTGGCATGTGAAACCCGCATGTGGAGCATTCGTTTGTGTGGGATGCTGACCAAGCTTCATTTCAGTCCTAGGCACACAAAGAGCACTAAGCATAGAGTGTGAAAACTGAGTTACCTTGAGAGCTGCTTGGAAGCCTGATGGTGTGTGAAGTTAGTGAGCCAAATGGAGTTGTTCTCCCACAAGAACCACTCGGCTGATCCTTCTTCAATATGCCCTTCACCAACATGCAGTGTTTCCTTGATTGAATTAGCTCTCACACCAATATTTGCGTCTAGAGCCTTTGCATTGAGGGCTATCTGAAAACGGCTGTGGCGCTGAAGTTGCCTGTGAATGTGGAGTTGGTGGGATGTGAAACCCGCATGTGGAGCATTCGTTTGTGTGGGATGCTGACCAAGCTTCATTTCAGTCCTAGGCACACAAAGAGCACTAAGCATAGAGTGTGAAAACTGAGTTTCCTTGAGAGCTGCTTGGAAGCCTGATGGTGTGTGAAGTTAGTGAGCCAAATGGAGTTGTTCTCCCACAAGAACCACTCGGCTGATCCTTCTTCAATATGCCCTTCACCAACATGCAGTGTTTCCTTGATTGAATTAGCTCTCACACCAATATTTGCGTCTAGAGCCTTTGCATTGAGGGCTATCTGAAAACGGCTGTGGCGCTGAAGTTGCCTGTGAATGTGGAGTTGGTGACATGTGAAACCCGCATGTGGAGCATTCGTTTGTGTGGGATGCTCTACCAGGTTCATTCCTAGATAATGCACTCAAAGGGCACTAAGCATAGAGCGTGAAAACTGAGTTTCCTTGAGAGCTGCTTGGAAGCCTGATGGTGTGTGAAGTTAGTGAGCCAAATGGAGTTGTTCTCCCACAAGAACCACTCGGCTGATCCTTCTTCAATATGCCCTTCACCAACATGCAGTGTTTCCTTGATTGAATTAGCTCTCACACCAATATTTGCATCTAGAGCCTTTGCATTGAGGGCTATCTGAAAACGGCTGTGGTGCTGAAGTTGCCTGTGAATGTGGAGTTGGTGGCATGTGAAACCCGCATGTGGAGCATTCATTTGTGTGGGATGCTCTACCAGGTTCATTCCTAGATAATGCACTCAAAGGGCAATAAGAATAGAGTGTGAAAACTGAGTTTCCTTGAGATCTGCTTGGAAGCCTGATGGTGTGTGAAGTTAGTGAGCCAATGGAGTTGTTCTCCCACAAGAACCACTCGGCTGATCCTTCTTCAATATGCCCTTCACCAACATGCAGTGTTTCCTTGATTGAATTAGCTCCCACACCAATATTTGCGTCTAGAGCCTTTGCATTGAGGGCTATCTGAAAACGGCTGTGGCGCTGAAATTGCGTGAGAATGTGGAGTTGGTGGCATGTGAAATCCGCATGTGGAGCATTCGTTTGTGTGGGATGCTCTACCAGGTTCATTCCTAGATATTGCACTCAAAGGGCACTAAGCATAGAGTGTGAAAACTGAGTTTCCTTGAGAGCTGCTTGGAAGCCTGATGGTGTGTGAAGTTAGTGAGCCAAATGGAGTTGTTCTCCCACAAGAACCACTCGGCTGATCCTTCTTCAATATGCCCTTCACCAACATGCAGTGTTTCCTTGATTGAAATAGCTCTCACACCAATATTTGCGTCTAGAGCCTTTGCATTGAGGGCTATCTGAAAACGGCTGTGGCGCTGAAGTTGCCTGTGAATGTGGAGTTGGTGGCATGTGAAACCCGCATGTGGAGCATTCGTTTGTGTGGGATGCTGACCAAGGTTCATTTCAGTCCTAGGCACACAAAGAGCACGAACCATAGAGTGTGAAAACTGAGTTTCCTTGAGAGCTGCTTGGAAGCCTGATGGTGTGTGAAGTTAGTGAGCCAAATGGAGTTGTTCTCCCACAAGAACCACTCGGCTGATCCTTCTTCAATATGCCCTTCACCAACATGCAGTGTTTCCTTGATTGAATTAGCTCTCACACCAATATTTGCGTCTAGAGCCTTTGCATTGAGGGCTATCTGAAAACGGCTGTGGCGCTGAAGTTGCCTGTGAATGTGGAGTTGGTGGCATGTGAAACCCGCATGTGGAGCATTCGTTTGTGTGGGATGCTCTACCAGGTTCATTCCTAGATAATGCACTC
Source organism: Ochotona princeps (assembly GCF_030435755.1). NCBI lineage: Eukaryota > Metazoa > Chordata > Mammalia > Lagomorpha > Ochotonidae > Ochotona > Ochotona princeps. Next base: position 11,413 of record NW_026697859.1, on the reverse strand, counting down.
AAAGGGCACTAAGCATAGAGTGTGAAAACTGAGTTTCCTTGAGAGCTGCTTGGAAGCCTGATGGTGTGTGAAGTTAGTGAGCCAAATGGAGTTGTTCTCCCACAAGAACCACTCGGCTGATCCTTCTTCAATATGCCCTTCACCAACAAGCAGTGTTTCCTTGATTGAATTAGCTCTCACACCAATATTTGCGTCTAGAGCCTTTGCATTGAGGGCTATCTGAAAACGGCTGTGGCGCTGAAGTTGCGTGAGAATGTGGAGTTGGTGGCATGTGAAACCCGCATGTGGAGCATTCGTTTGTGTGGGATGCTCTACCAGGTTCATTCCTAGATAATGCACTCAAAGGGCACTAAGCATAGAGTGTGAAAACTGAGTTTCCTTGAGAGCTGCTTGGAAGCCTGATGGTGTGTGAAGTTAGTGAGCCAAATGGAGTTGTTCTCCCACAAGAACCACTCGGCTGATCCTTCTTCAATATGCCCTTCACCAACATGCAGTGTTTCCTTGATTGAATTAGCTCTCACACCAATATTTGCTTCTAGAGCCTTTGCATTGAGGGCTATCTGAAAACGGCTGTGGCGCTGAAGTTGCCTGTGAATGTGGAGTTGGTGGCATGTGAAACCCGCATCTGGAGCATTCGTTTGTGTGGGATGTTCTACCAGGTTCATTCCTAGATAGATAATGCACTCAAAGGGCAATAAGAATAGAGTGTGAAAACTGAGTTTCCTTGAGAGCTGCTTGGAAGCCTGATGGTGTGTGAAGTTAGTGAGCCAAATGGAGTTGTTCTCCCACAAGAACCACTCGGCTGATCCTTCTTCAATATGCCCTTCACCAACATGCAGTGTTTCCTTGATTGAAATAGCTCTCACACCAATATTTGCATCTAGAGCCTTTGCATTGAGGGCTATCTGAAAACGGCTGTGGCGCTGAAGTTGCCTGTGAATGTGGAGTTGGTGGCATGTGAAACCCGCATGTGGAGCATTCGTTTGTGTGGGATGCTGACCAAGGTTCATTTCAGTCCTAGGCACACAAAGAGCACTAAGCATAGAGTGTGAAAACTGAGTTTCCTTGAGAGCTGCTTGGAAGCCTGATGGTGTGTGAAGTTAGTGAGCCAAATGGAGTTGTTCTCCCACAAGAACCACTCGGCTGATCCTTCTTCAATATGCCCTTCACCAACATGCAGTGTTTCCTTGATTGAATTAGCTCTCACACCAATATTTGCGTCTAGAGCCTTTGCATTGAGGGCTATCTGAAAACGGCTGTGGCGCTGAAGTTGCCTGTGAATGTGGAGTTGGTGGCATGTGAAACCCGCATCTGGAGCATTCGTTTGTGTGGGATGCTGACCAAGCTTCATTTCAGTCCTAGGCACACAAAGAGCACGAAGCATAGAGTGTGAAAACTGAGTTTCCTTGAGAGCTGCTTGGAAGCCTGATGGTGTGTGAAGTTAGTGAGCCAAATGGAGTTGTTCTCCCACAAGAACCACTCGGCTGATCCTTCTTCAATATGCCCTTCACCAACATGCAGTGTTTCCTTGATTGAATTAGCTCTCACACCAATATTTGCGTCTAGAGCCTTTGCATTGAGGGCTATCTGAAAACGGCTGTGGCGCTGAAGTTGCCTGTGAATGTGGAGTTGGTGGCATGTGAAACCCGCATGTGGAGCATTCGTTTGTGTGGGATGCTCTACCAGGTTCATTTCAGTCCTAGGCACTCAAAGGGCACTAAGCATAGAGTGTGAAAACTGAGTTTCCTTGAGAGCTGCTTGGAAGCCTGATGGTGTGTGAAGTTAGTGAGCCAAATGGAGTTGTTCTCCCACAAGAACCACTCGGCTGATCCTTCTTCAATATGCCCTTCACCAACATGCAGTGTTTCCTTGATTGAATTAGCTCTCACACCAATATTTGCGTCTAGAGCCTTTGCATTGAGGGCTATCTGAAAACGGCTGTGGCGCTGAAGTTGCCTGTGAATGTGGAGTTGGTGGCATGTGAAACCCGCATGTGGAGCATTCGTTTGTGTGGGATGCTCTACCAGGTTCATTCCTAGATAATGCACTCAAAGGGCACTAAGCATAGAGTGTGAAAACTGAGTTTCCTTGAGAGCTGCTTGGAAGCCTGATGGTGTGTGAAGTTAGTGAGCCAAATGGAGTTGTTCTCCCACAAGAACCACTCGGCTGATCCTTCTTCAATATGCCCTTCACCAACAAGCAGTGTTTCCTTGATTGAATTAGCTCTCACACCAATATTTGCGTCTAGAGCCTTTGCATTGAGGGCTATCTGAAAACGGCTGTGGCGCTGAAGTTGCGTGAGAATGTGGAGTTGGTGGCATGTGAAACCCGCATGTGGAGCATTCGTTTGTGTGGCATACTCACCAAGCTTCATTTCAGTCCTACTCACTCAAAGGGCACTAAGCATAGAGTGTGAAAACCGAGTTTCCTTGAGAGCTGCTTGGAAGCCTGATGGTGTGTGAAGTTAGTGAGCCAAATGGAGTTGTTCTCCCACAAAAACCACTCGGCCGATCCTTCTTCAATATGCCCTTCACCAACATGCAGTGTTTCCTTGATTGAATTAGCTCTCACACCAATATTTGCGTCTAGAGCCTTTGCATTAAGGGCTATCTTAAAACGGCTGTGGCGCTGAAGTTGCCTGTGAATGTGGAGTTGGTGGCATGTGAAACGCGCAAGTGGAGCATTCGTTTATGTGGGATGCTCACCAAGCTTCATTTCAGTCCTAGGCACTCAAAGGGCACTAAGCATAGAGTGTGAAAACTGAGTTTCCTTGAGAGCTGCTTGGAAGCCTGATGGTGTGTGAAGTTAGCCAAATGGAGTTGTTCTCCCACAAGAACCACTCGGCTGATCCTTCTTCAATATGCCCTTCACCAACATGCAGTGTTTCCTTGATTGAATTAGCTCTCACACCAATATTTGCGTCTAGAGCCTTTGCATTGAGGGCTATCTGAAAACGGCTGTGGCGCTGAAGTTGCGTGAGAATGTGGAGTTGGTGGCATGTGAAACCCGCATGTGGAGCATTCGTCTGTGTGGGATGCTCTCCAAGCTTCATTTCAGTCCTAGGCACTCAAAGGGCACTAAGCATAGAGTGTGAAAACTGAGTTTCCTTGAGAGCTGCTTGGAAGCCTGATGGTGTGTGAAGTTAGTGAGCCAAATGGAGTTGTTCTCCCACAAGAACTACTCGGCTGATCCTTCTTCAATATGCGCTTCACCAACATGCAGTGTTTCCTTGATTGAATTAGATCTCACACCAATATTTGTGTCTAGAGCCTTTGCATTGAGGGCTATCTGAAAACGGCTGTGGCGCTGAAGTTGCCTGTGAATGTGGAGTTGGTGGCATGTGAAACCCGCATGTGGAGCATTCGTTTGTGTGGGATGCTCTACCAGGTTCATTCCTAGATAATGCACTCAAAGGGCACTAAGCATAGAGTGTGAAAACTGAGTTTCCTTGAGAGCTGCTTGGAAGCCTGATGGTGTGTGAAGTTAGTGAGCCAAATGAAGTTGTTCTCACACAAGAACCACTCGGCTGATCCTTCTTCAATATGCCCTTCACCAACATGCAGTGTTTCCTTGATTGAATTAGCTCTCACACCAATATTTGCGTCTAGAGCCTTTGCATTGAGGGCTATCTGAAAACGGCTGTGGCGCTGAAGTTGCCTGTGAATGTGGAGTTGGTGGCATGTGAAACCCGCATGTGGAGCATTCGTTTGTGTGGCATGCTCACCAAGCTTCATTTCAGTCCTACTCACTCAAAGGGCACTAAGCATAGAGTGTGAAAACCGAGTTTCCTTGAGAGCTGCTTCGAAGCCTGATGGTGTGTGAAGTTAGTGAGCCAAATGGAGTTGTTCTCCCACAAGAACCACTCGGCTGATCCTTCTTCAATATGCCCTTCACCAACATGCAGTGTTTCCTTGATTGAATTAGCTCTCACACCAATATTTGCGTCTAGAGCCTTTGCATTGAGGGCTATCTGAAAACGGCTGTGGCGCTGAAGTTGATTGTGAATGTGGAGTTGGTGGCATGTGAAACCCGCATGTGGAGCATTCGTTTGTGTGGGATGCTCTACCAGGTTCATTCCTAGATAATGCACTCAAAGGGCACTAAGCATAGAGTGTGAAAACTGAGTCTCCTTGAGAGCTGCTTGGAAGCCTGATGGTGTGTGAAGTTAGTGAGCCAAATGGAGTTGTTCTCCCACAAGAACCACTCGGCTGATCCTTCTTCAATATGTGCTTCACCAACATGCAGTGTTTCCTTGATTGAATTAGATCTCACACCAATATTTGTGTCTAGAGCCTTTGCATTGAGGGCTATCTGAAAACGGCTGTGGCGCTGAAGTTGCCTGTGAATGTGGAGTTGGTGGCATGTGAAACCCGCATGTGGAGCATTCGTTTGTGTGGGATGCTCTACCAGGTTCATTCCTAGATAATGCACTCAAAGGGCACTAAGCATAGAGTGTGAAAACTGAGTTTCCTTGAGAGCTGCTTGGAAGCCTGATGGTGTGTGAAGTTAGTGAGCCAAATGGAGTTGTTCTCCCACAAGAACCACTCGGCTGATCCTTCTTCAATATGCCCTTCACCAACATGCAGTGTTTCCTTGATTGAATTAGCTCTCACACCAATATTTGCGTCTAGAGCCTTTGCATTGAGGGCTATCTGAAAACGGCTGTGGCACTGAAGTTGCCTGTGAATGTGGAGTTGGTGGCATGTGAAACCCGCATGTGGAGCATTCGTTTGTGTGGGATGCTCTCCAAGCTTCATTTCAGTCCTAGGCACTCAAAGGGCACTAAGCATAGAGTGTGAAAACTGAGTTTCCTTGAGAGCTGCTTGGAAGCCTGATGGTGTGTGAAGTTAGTGAGCCAAATGGAGTTGTTCTCCCACAAGAACCACTCGGCTGATCCTTCTTCAATATGCGCTTCACCAACATGCAGTGTTTCCTTGATTGAATTAGCTCTCACACCAATATTTGTGTCTAGAGCCTTTGCATTGAGGGCTATCTGAAAACGGCTGTGGCGCTGAAGTTGCCTGTCAATGTGGAGTTGGTGGCATGTGAAACCCGCATGTGGAGCATTCGTTTGTGTGGGATGCTCTACCAGGTTCATTCCTAGATAATGCACTCAAAGGGCACTAAGCATAGAGTGTGAAAACTGAGTTTCCTTGAGAGCTGCTTGGAAGCCTGATGGTGTGTGAAGTTAGTGAGCCAAATGAAGTTGTTCTCACACAAGAACCACTCGGCTGATCCTTCTTCAATATGCCCTTCACCAACATGCAGTGTTTCCTTGATTGAATTAGCTCTCACACCAATATTTGCGTCTAGAGCCTTTGCATTGAGGGCTATCTGAAAACGGCTGTGGCGCTGAAGTTGCCTGTGAATCTGGAGTTGGTGGCATGTGAAACCCGCATGTGGAGCATTCGTTTGTGTGGGATGCTGACCAAGCTTCATTTCAGTCCTAGGCACACAAAGAGCACTAAGCATAGAGTGTGAAAACTGAGTTTCCTTGAGAGCTGCTTGGAAGCCTGATGGTGTGTGAAGTTAGTGAGCCAAATGGAGTTGTTCTCCCACAAGAACAACTCGGCTGATCCTTCTTCAATATGCCCTTCACCAACATGCAGTGTTTCCTTGATTGAATTAGCTCTCACACCAATATTTGCGTCTAGAGCCTTTGCATTGAGGGCTATCTGAAAACGGCTGTGGCGCTGAAGTTGCCTGTGAATGTGGAGTTGGTGGCATGTGAAACCCGCATCTGGAGCATTCGTTTGTGTGGGATGCTCTACCAGGTTCATTCCTAGATAATGCACTCAAAGGGCAATAAGAATAGAGTGTGAAAACTGAGTTTCCTTGAGAGCTGCTTGGAAGCCTGATGGTGTGTGAAGTTAGTGAGCCAATGGCGTTGTTCTCCCACAAGAACCACTCGGCTGATCCTTCTTCAATATGCCCTTCACCAACATGCAGTGTTTCCTTGATTGAATTAGCTCCCACACCAATATTTGCCTCTAGAGCCTTTGCATTGAGGGCTATCTGAAAACGGCTGTGGCGCTGAAGTTGCGTGAGAATGTGGAGTTGGTGGCATGGGAAATCCGCATGTGGAGCATTCGTTTGTGTGGGATGCTCTACGGGTTCATTCCTAGATAATGCACTCAAAGGGCACTAAGCATAGAGTGTGAAAACTGAGTTTCCTTGAGAGCTGCTTGGAAGCCTGATGGTGTGTGAAGTTAGTGAGCCAAATGGAGTTGTTCTCCCACAAGAACCACTCGGCTGATCCTTCTTCAATATGCCCTTCACCAACATGCAGTGTTTCCTTGATTGAAATAGCTCTCACACCAATATTTGCGTCTAGAGCCTTTGCATTGAGGGCTATCTGAAAACGGCTGTGGCGCTGAAGTTGCCTGTGAATGTGGAGTTGGTGGCATGTGAAACCCGCATCTGGAGCATTCGTTTCTGTGGGATGCTGACCAAGGTTCATTTCAGTCCTAGGCACACAAAGAGCACGAAGCATAGAGTGTGAAACTGAGTTTCCTTGAGAGCTGCTTGGAAGCCTGATGGTGTGTGAAGTTAGTGAGCCAAATGGAGTTGTTCTCCCACAAGAACCACTCGGCTGATCCTTCTTCAATATGCCCTTCACCAACATGCAGTGTTTCCTTGATTGAAATAGCTCTCACACCAATATTTGCGTCTAGAGCCTTTGCATTGAGGGCTATCTGAAAACGGCTGTGGCGCTGAAGTTGCCTGTGAATGTGGAGTTGGTGGCATGTGAAACCCGCATGTGGAGCATTCGTTTGTGTGGGATGCTGACCAAGGTTCATTTCAGTCCTAGGCACACAAAGAGCACTAAGCATAGAGTGTGAAAACTGAGTTTCCTTGAGAGCTGCTTGGAAGCCTGATGGTGTGTGAAGTTAGTGAGCCAAATGGAGTTGTTCTCCCACAAGAACCACTCGGCTGATCCTTCTTCAATATGCCCTTCACCAACATGCAGTGTTTCCTTGATTGAATTAGCTCTCACACCAATATTTGCGTCTAGAGCCTTTGCATTGAGGGCTATCTGAAAACGGCTGTGGCGCTGAAGTTGCCTGTGAATCTGGAGTTGGTGGCATGTGAAACCCGCATGTGGAGCATTCGTTTGTGTGGGATGCTGACCAAGCTTCATTTCAGTCCTAGGCACACAAAGAGCATGAAGCATAGAGTGTGAAAACTGAGTTTCCTTGAGAGCTGCTTGGAAGCCTGATGGTGTGTGAAGTTAGTGAGCCAAATGGAGTTGTTCTCCCACAAGAACCACTCGGCTGATCCTTCTTCAATATGCCCTTCACCAACATGCAGTGTTTCCTTGATTGAATTAGCTCTCACACACACCAATATTTGCTTCTAGAGCCTTTGCATTGAGGGCTATCTGAAAACGGCTGTGGCGCTGAAGTTGCCTGTGAATGTGGAGTTGGTGGCATGTGAAACCCGCATCTGGAGCATTCGTTTGTGTGGGATGCTCTACCAGGTTCATTCCTAGATAGATAATGCACTCAAAGGGCAATAAGAATAGAGTGTGAAAACTGAGTTTCCTTGAGAGCTGCTTGGAAGCCTGATGGTGTGTGAAGTTAGTGAGCCAAATGGAGTTGTTCTCCCACAAGAACCACTCGGCTGATCCTTCTTCAATATGCCCTTCAAGAACATGCAGTGTTTCCTTGATTGAATTAGCTCTCACACCAATATTTGCGTCTAGAGCCTTTGCATTGAGTGCTATCTGTAAACGGCTGTGGCGCTGAAGTTGCCTGTGAATGTGGAGTTGGTGGCATGTGAAACCCGCATGTGGAGCATTCGTTTGTGTGGGATGCTGACCAAGGTTCATTTCAGTCCTAGGCACACAAAGAGCACTAAGCATAGAGTGTGAAAACTGAGTTTCCTTGAGAGCTGCTTGGAAGCCTGATGGTGTGTGAAGTTAGTGAGCCAAATGGAGTTGTTCTCCCACAAGAACCACTCGGCTGATCCTTCTTCAATATGCCCTTCACCAACATGCAGTGTTTCCTTGATTGAATTAGCTCTCACACCAATATTTGCGTCTAGAGCCTTTGCATTGAGGGCTATCTGAAAACGGCTGTGGCGCTGAAGTTGCCTGTGAATGTGGAGTTGGTGTCATGTGAAACCCGCATGTGGAGCATTCGTTTGTGTGGGATGCTCTACCAGGTTCATTCCTAGATAATGCACTCAAAGGGCACTAAGCATAGAGCGTGAAAACTGAGTTTCCTTGAGAGCTGCTTGGAAGCCTGATGGTGTGTGAAGTTAGTGAGCCAAATGGAGTTGTTCTCCCACAAGAACCACTCGGCTGATCCTTCTTCAATATGCCCTTCACCAACATGCAGTGTTTCCTTGATTGAATTAGCTCTCACACCAATATTTGCGTCTAGAGCCTTTGCATTGAGGGCTATCTGAAAACGGCTGTGGCGCTGAAGTTGCCTGTGAATGTGGAGTTGGTGTCATGTGAAACCCGCATGTGGAGCATTCGTTTGTGTGGGATGCTCTACCAGGTTCATTCCTAGATAATGCACTCAAAGGGCACTAAGCATAGAGCGTGAAAACTGAGTTTCCTTGAGAGCTGCTTGGAAGCCTGATGGTGTGTGAAGTTAGTGAGCCAAATGGAGTTGTTCTCCCCCACAAGAACCACTCGGCTGATCCTTCTTCAATATGCCCTTCACCAACATGCAGTGTTTCCTTGATTGAATTAGCTCTCACACCAATATTTGCATCTAGAGCCTTTGCATTGAGGGCTATCTGAAAACGGCTGTGGCGCTGAAGTTGCCTGTGAATGTGGAGTTGGTGGCATGTGAAACCCGCATGTGGAGCATTCGTTTGTGTGGGATGCTCTACCAGGTTCATTCCTAGATAATGCACTCAAAGGGCAATAAGAATAGAGTGTGAAAACTGAGTTTCCTTGAGATCTGCTTGGAAGCCTGATGGTGTGTGAAGTTAGTGAGCCAATGGAGTTGTTCTCCCACAAGAACCACTCGGCTGATCCTTCTTCAATATGCCCTTCACCAACATGCAGTGTTTCCTTGATTGAATTAGCTGCCACACCAATATTTGCGTCTAGAGCCTTTGCATTGAGGGCTATCTGAAAACGGCTGTGGCGCTGAAATTGCGTGAGAATGTGGAGTTGGTGGCATGTGAAATCCGCATGTGGAGCATTCGTTTGTGTGGGATGCTCTACCAGGTTCATTCCTAGATATTGCACTCAAAGGGCACTAAGCATAGAGTGTGAAAACTGAGTTTCCTTGAGAGCTGCTTGGAAGCCTGATGGTGTGTGAAGTTAGTGAGCCAAATGGAGTTGTTCTCCCACAAGAACCACTCGGCTGATCCTTCTTCAATATGCCCTTCACCAACATGCAGTGTTTCCTTGATTGAAATAGCTCTCACACCAATATTTGCGTCTAGAGCCTTTGCATTGAGGGCTATCTGAAAACGGCTGTGGCGCTGAAGTTGCCTGTGAATGTGGAGTTGGTGGCATGTGAAACCCGCATCTGGAGCATTCGTTTGTGTGGTATGCTGACCAAGGTTCATTTCAGTCCTAGGCACACAAAGAGCATGAAGCATAGAGTGTGAAAACTGAGTTTCCTTGAGAGCTGCTTGGAAGCCTGATGGTGTGTGAAGTTAGTGAGCCAAATGGAGTTGTTCTCCCACAAGAACCACTCGGCTGATCCTTCTTCAATATGCCCTTCACCAACATGCAGTGTTTCCTTGATTGAATTAGCTCTCACACCAATATTTGCGTCTAGAGCCTTTGCATTGAGGGCTATCTGAAAACGGCTGTGGCGCTGAAGTTGCCTGTGAATGTGGAGTTGGTGTCATGTGAAACCCGCATGTGGAGCATTCGTTTGTGTGGGATGCTCTACCAGGTTCATTCCTAGATAATGCACTCAAAGGGCACTAAGCATAGAGCGTGAAAACTGAGTTTCCTTGAGAGCTGCTTGGAAGCCTGATGGTGTGTGAAGTTAGTGAGCCAAATGGAGTTGTTCTCCCACAAGAACCACTCGGCTGATCCTTCTTCAATATGCCCTTCACCAACATGCAGTGTTTCCTTGATTGAATTAGCTCTCACACCAATATTTGCATCTAGAGCCTTTGCATTGAGGGCTATCTGAAAACGGCTGTGGCGCTGAAGTTGCCTGTGAATGTGGAGTTGGTGTCATGTGAAACCCGCATGTGGAGCATTCGTTTGTGTGGGATGCTCTACCAGGTTCATTCCTAGATAATGCACTCAAAGGGCAATAAGAATAGAGTGTGAAAACTGAGTTTCCTTGAGATCTGCTTGGAAGCCTGATGGTGTGTGAAGTTAGTGAGCCAATGGAGTTGTTCTCCCACAAGAACCACTCGGCTGATCCTTCTTCAATATGCCCTTCACCAACATGCAGTGTTTCCTTGATTGAATTAGCTCCCACACCAATATTTGCGTCTAGAGCCTTTGCATTGAGGGCTATCTGAAAACGGCTGTGGCGCTGAAATTGCGTGAGAATGTGGAGTTGGTGGCATGTGAAATCCGCATGTGGAGCATTCGTTTGTGTGGGATGCTCTACCAGGTTCATTCCTAGATATTGCACTCAAAGGGCACTAAGCATAGAGTGTGAAAACTGAGTTTCCTTGAGAGCTGCTTGGAAGCCTGATGGTGTGTGAAGTTAGTGAGCCAAATGGAGTTGTTCTCCCACAAGAACCACTCGGCTGATCCTTCTTCAATATGCCCTTCACTAACATGCAGTGTTTCCTTGATTGAAATAGCTCTCACACCAATATTTGCGTCTAGAGCCTTTGCATTGAGGGCTATCTGAAAACGGCTGTGGCGCTGAAGTTGCCTGTGAATGTGGAGTTGGTGGCATGTGAAACCCGCATCTGGAGCATTCGTTTGTGTGGGATGCTGACCAAGGTTCATTTCAGTCCTAGGCACACAAAGAGCACGAAGCATAGAGTGTGAAAACTGAGTTTCCTTGAGAGCTGCTTGGAAGCCTGATGGTGTGTGAAGTTAGTGAGCCAAATGGAGTTGTTCTCCCACAAGAACCACTCGGCTGATCCTTCTTCAATATGCCCTTCACCAACATGCAGTGTTTCCTTGATTGAATTAGCTCTCACACCAATATTGGCTTCTAGAGCCTTTGCATTGAGGGCTATCTGAAAACGGCTGTGCCGCTGAAGTTGCGTTAGAATGTGGAGTTGGTGGCATGTGAAATCCGCATGTGGAGCATTCGTTTGTGTGGGATGCTATACCAGGTTCATTCCTAGATAATGCACTCAAAGGGCACTAAGCATAGAGTGTGAAAACTGAGTTTCCTTGAGAGCTGCTTGGAAGCCTGATGGTGTGTGAAGTTAGTGAGCCAAATGGAGTTGTTCTCCCACAAGAACCACTCGGCTGATCCTTCTTCAATATGCCCTTCACCAACATGCAGTA